>NW_027194131.1:0-30051 GCF_032444005.1 Ranitomeya imitator
AACTGTTTAACCCCTTAGTGACAGAGCCAATTTGGTACTTAATGACCGGGCCAATTTTTGCAATTCTGACCACTGTCACTTTATGAGGTTATAACTCTGGAACGCTTCAATGGATCCCGCTGATTCTGAGATTGTTTTTTCGTGACATATTGTACTTCATGTTAGTGGTAACATGTCTTCGATATTACTTGCGATTATTTATGAAAAAAACGGAAATATGGCGAACATTTTTAAAATTTTGCAATTTTCAAACTTTGTATTTTTATGCCCTTAAATCAGAGAGATATGTCACGAAAAATAGTTAATAAATAACATTTCCCACATGTCTACTTTACATCAGCACAATTTTGGAAACAAAATTTTTTTTTGTTAGGGAGTTATAAGGGTTAAAAGTTGACCAGCAATTTCTCATTTTTACAACACCATTTTTTTGTTAGGGACCACATCTCATTTGAAGTCATTTTGAGGGGTCTATATGATAGAAAATAATGAAGTGTGGCACCATTCTAAAAACTACACCCCTCAAGGTTCTCAAAACGACATTCAAGAAGTTTATTAACCCTTTACGTGCTTCACAGGAACTGAAACAATGTGGAAGGAAAAAATGAACATTTAACTTTTTTTTGCAAACATCTTAATTCAGAACCATTTTTTTTATTTTCACAAGTGTAAAAACAGAAATGTAACCATAAATTTTGTTATGCAATTTCTCCTGAATACGCCAATACCCCATATGTGGGAGTAAACCACTTTTTGGGCGCACCGCAGAACTTAGAAGTGAAGGAGCGCCGTTTGACTTTTTCAATGCAGAATTGGCTGGAATTGAGATTGGACGCCATGTTGCGTTTGCAGAGCCCCATGATGTGCCTAAACAGTGGAAACCCCCCACAAGTGACACCATTTTGGAAACTAGACCCCTTAAGGAACTTATCTAGATGTGTGGTGAGCACTTTGAACCCCCAAGTGATTCACAGAAGTTTATAACGTAGAGCCGTGAAAATAAAAAATCGCTTTTGTTTACACAAAAATGATCTTTTCGCCCACAAATTCTTATTTTCACAAGGGTAACAGGAGAAATTAGACCACAAAAGTTGTTGTGCGATTTCTCGATACCCCATATGTGAGGGTAAACCACTGTTTGGGCGCACCGCAGAGCTTGGAAGTGAAGGAGCGCCGTTTTACTTTTTCAATGTAGAATTGGCTGGAATTGAGATTGGACGCCATGTCGCGTTTGGAGAGCCCCTGATGTGCCTAAACAGTAGAAACCCCCCACAAGTGACCCCATTTTGGAAACTAGACCCCTTAAGGAACTTATCTAGATGTGTGGTGAGCACTTTGAACCCCCATGTGCTTCACAGAAGTTTATAATGTAGAGCCGTGAAAAAAAAAAAATCGCATTTTTTCTACAAAAATGATCTTTTTGCCCACAAATTTTTATTTTCACAAGGGTAACAGGAGAAATTAGACCAGAAAAGTTGTTGTGCAATTTCTCCTGAGTACGCTGATACCCAATATGTGGGGGTAAACCACTGTTTGGGCGCACCGCAGAGCTTGGAAGAGAAGGAGTGCCGTTTTACTTTTTCAATGTAGAATTGGCTGGAATTGAGATTGGACGCCATGTCGCGTTTGGAGAGCCCCTGATGTGCCTAAACAGTAGAAATCCCCCACAAGTGACCCCATTTTGGAAACTAGACCCCCCATGGAACTTATATAGATGTGTGGTGAGAACTTTGAATGCCCAAGTGCTTCACAGAAGTTTATAATGCAGAGTCATAAAAAAAATATATATATATATTTTTCCACAAAAAGGATTTTGTAGCCCCCAAGTTTTTATTTTCACAAGGGTAACAAGAGAAATTGGACCCCAGAAGTTGTTATCCAATGTATCCCGAGTATGCTGATGCCAAATATGTGGGGGTAACCCACTGTTTGGGCGCACGGCAGAGCTTAGAAGGGAGGGAGCACCATTTGACTTTTTGAGCGCAAAATTGGCTGTCGTGTTTGGAGACCCCCTGATGTACCTAAACAGTGGAAACCCCCCAATTCTAGCTCCAACCCAACTCCAACACACCCCTAACCCTAATCCCAACCCGATCCATAATCCTAATCACTAACCCTAACGATAATCCCAACCCTTACCCCAAAACAACCCTAATGTCAACCCTAACCATAACCCTAATCAAAACCCTAAATCCAACACACCCCTAATCCTAATCTCAACACTAACCTCAAACCTAACCCTAATCCCAATACACCCCTAATCACAACCCTAACCTTAACCCTAATCCCAAACCTAACCCTAATCCCAAGCGTAACCCTAATGCCAACCCTAACCCTAATACCAACCCTAATCCAAACCCTAACCCTAATCCCAACTCTAACCCTAACTTTAGCCCCAACCCTAACCCTAAAGCTACTTTCACACTTGCGTCGTTTGGCATCCGTCGCAATCCGTCATTTTGGACAAGAAACAGATCCTGCAAATGTGCCCGCAGGATGTGTTTTTTGCCCATAGACTTGTATTGCCGACGGATCGTGACGGATGGCCACACGTCGCGTCCGTAGTGCACTGGATCAGTGTTTTGGCGGACCGTCAGCACAAAAAAACATTCATTGTAACGTTTTTTTGTATGTCGCATCCGCCATTTCTGACCACACATGCGTGGCCGTAACTCCGCCCCCTCCTCCCCAGGACATAGATTGGGCAGCGGATGCGTTGAAAAACTACATCCGCTGCCCACGTTGTGCACAATTTTCACAACGTGCGTCGGTATGTCGAGCCGATGCATTGCGACGGCCCCGTACCGACGTGTGAAAGAAGCCTAACCCTAAATTTAGCGCCAACCCTAACTCTAAATTTAGCCCCAACCCTAACCCTAAATTTAGCCCTAACCCTAGCCTTAACCCTACCCCTAACCCTAGCCCTACCCCTAACCCTACCCCTAACCCTAATTTTAGCCCCAACTGCTCTTCTCCTGCCGGCCGGCAGATGGAGACAGATGGCGGGCGCACTGCACATGCGCCCGCCATTTTCTTTTGCCCAGAAGATGCCGGCGGCCAGGAGGAGCAGCAGGAGGATCCAGGGACACAGGTGAGTATGGCAGGGTCCCCGAATCCCCCTATTTCTCTGTCCTCTGATGTGCGATCACATCAGAGGACAGAGAATTACACTTAGCTTTTTTTTTTTTTTTTTTTGCGGTCGCCGGTAAACAGTTAATTACCGGCGATTGCAAAACAGGGGTCGCTAAAACCGACCCCCGATCATGCTCTTTGGGGTCTCGGCTACCCCCGGAGCCGAGACCCCAAAGATTCTCGCGGGGCCGGCGGGCGCACTGCGCATGCGCCCATTTTCAAGATGGCGGCGCCCACCGGGAGCCACGAGGAGCATCGGGAGAGATAGGTAAGTATTGGGGGGCTACCTGGGACCCCTTTTCTCTATCCTCCGATGTGCGATCACATCGTAGGATAGAGAAATTAAAAAGAGATCGCGTTTTCTTTTGCGATCGCCGGTAAACGGTTAATTACCGGCGATCGCAAATGCGGGGTGGGTTAAAAACCCCCCGAATCATGTTCTCTGGGGTCTCGGCTACCCCCGGCAGCTGAGACCCCGGAGAAAATCCGACTCTGGGGGGCGCTATTTACTTTTTCCACAGCACCGTTAATTAACGGCGCTGTGGTTTAAGTACCCTTAGCGGCCGCCGTTAAAAGGCGTATCGGCGGTCGCTAAGGGGTTAATGTCTGCTGTTGTTTTATAGCAGCATTTATCTGGGATTGAAAGAGAAATAAGAACTGTATGTAGGGGTGAAAAAACTATGGAAACAGTTGCACATTTTTCAAGAACGCCTCTTTTCCTAAAATCTGAAAGCTCCTGAGAAAAGTTGTCCAAACGATAGTGAATACATTTTGAAGTATAGACTGCTCTAATGAGCGTTAGTGGGGCCTCCTACACATGAAAAACTTACGGAAACCAAATCTTTCTGTGGAAATGGCCAAACATTTTCTATTTGGAATATTCTTTTTATGTAGGGTAAGGTAGATAATGTACCGAGAAAGGCAGTCACAGCTTGCCGAGTACATTGTTGCAAATTTGTATGCTCCTTTTTGCATTTTATTCCAGCATGAGTTTTATTAAGATAAGCGAATACGATGTCAATTTTAGATAAGAAAAGCCATTTGTTCTTTGTACATTACAATTCCACTCTTCCTCCATGCATTGTAAAGCCTCATAGTTGTCGGATAAATGATCATCTGGTCGACAGCTTCTTCTACCGAACTCAGCATACACCGAAGTGCACTAACAGCTCCTAAAGGACATCATAAATTATATGCAGGCTTGGACTGGCTCCTCCGGTGGGCCCACGTGCACGAATGGGTCACCACCCTCTTATATAAGCAGCACTTGACACTTTATAATTGAATCATTATGTACGGACACAGGCAGCATCTTATTAATTGAACAATCTACCCAGTTCATTGTTATACAAATTTGTGATTAAGGATAATGTCACATTTGCACGTAGTTGAAAAGTGGGGTTCTGGAGATGGTTCTTCGTGGGCCAGACACTGATTATGTGTCATATACAGTGCCGTACATTGTAATGTGTGTCCTGAAGCCAAGTCCAGATATGATAAATCCAGTACATACTGTATATCCACAATAACAGAATCCATGAGCCCTGTATGGGCCTTTGTAGCATTCTAGATCCTATAAAGACGTACGTTTCACCCTCTACTGGTACTAGAAGTACTTCACCATCTTATTAAATGGTGCAGGTTTTTTCCTTGCTGGCAGTGCAAGGGTCAATCTGTCAGCTCTTTAATGTTTGCCACTCCCCTCTACTATACATGATCACCTTTGGAATTGTCAGTGCTAGCTCTCACTGCCTGGTTTGGAGTTGGAGGTGTAGTTCTTGTTTGGAGATTTGTTATTGTTGCTCAGTTTTTTTTGTGTGCACATCCTCATCCTCTCCTACTTGGTTTCTCCTTCCTTTTACTCCCGTGTGTTCCACTCTGTTGTTTAATGAGTGTATTTTATAAGATTCTTATTTTCATTTATCTCTGTCCGTCTTCCCTTGTTTGTCTGGTTAGTGTTCTCCTACACACTTTGGCTTCTCACCTTCCTGGGTGGGGGAGGGAACAGATAAGGGTTGATATAGGAGCACAGCAAAGCACGTGAACCAGGTGTCTCATTCTTCAAAAGTAATCCAAGGAAACAGGGATAGTCTAGAGCTCCCCTATTTTTAGGGACCTGGTTAGCGCCCACAGTCACAAGGTATTTCGTGATATTAACACTGGCCCATAACTTTTTTGATCCATCATGGATCCGGCGGCTGCTCTGACAGGTTAAGTGCAGCCACTCAGCTTGGCAGACTTGCGCCCAGTTGTTTGGCAACCCCTAACACTTCAGGCTTAGGGCTCTCAGGCAACCCTTAGTTGAGCCCAAGATCACATTGCCAGATAGGTTCTCTAGGAGTTGGGATGTTTGTTGTTTTCAGGGAAACCTGTAAACTTTATTTTATATTACATAATCACTACTCAGGTACCGAGGAGCAATGGGTGGGGATCGCCTGGGCATTTTGTATTCCGTGTGACTCTGTCTCTTCAGACGGTTGAGGATTTTTTTTCAGGCTCTGGGTCATATATACGATGACCCCGACCTTGTTTCTCTGGCCGAATCTAAACTGTGAGCTTCCGCAGGGAGACCGGACAGTGGAGGTGTATTGCTCCGAGTCTCGTAGGTGGTCCAGTTCTGTCAAGGGCTTTCTGTGAGGGTAAAGGATGAAGGCGGCCATGTCTCTGGCTATCCAGGTGGACTGCCGTCTTCAGCAGAGACATAAACAGACACCCCAATTTTCGAGGGATCCGGGGTCAAGGGAACCTAGGGCTTACTCAACCAAAGAACCAATGCATTTGGCGGGAATGGCTTGTTTATTTGTCCCACTGCAGTTTGGCATACAGGGGAAGTGTGTTTTGTTGGTGAGAAGGATCGTTTTGTGGGTACTTGTCCTTCCATACATAACCGCAAACAGCCACGAGAAAAGTAAGGAGCCCGGGTTGTGGGTAAGTTAACAACCCAGGTGTATATATTTCCTCTGTGGTAAGGTCACAATTTTTTTACCAGCCAAGATCCATTTTGGTAAAATTAAAGTGGTTATTTAAGCCTTTCTAGACAGTGAGGCAGTGTTTTATCAGATTAATGCCAGGTTCGTCCAGGACAAGGGTCTCAAGACACATAAACTGTCTAGTCTATGCCCACAATTGCCATTGACTCTGTACCCTTGAGCCAGGGGTATTTTACTCAGGTCATTCGAATGATACATCTGCTGATAGGGGCAATGCACTCAGAATTAATCAAGTGTTATGTGCTAGATAGTTTGCCCTCTCCTGTGGCATTTGAACTACCTTGGCGTATGCTGAACAATGCTGTAGTGGACTGACAGACTCGGGAGGTGGTAAAGTGGAGCGAGTATTGTCAAGGACACTGGTTGGGCACCCGGTTAGCCAGGGTGGATACCCGGTCTCTGCCGGAATACCTGTCTGACTTCGGGGATGTGTTTTCAGAACAGGGGTGTCAAGACCTCCTTCCTCATAGTCCTTATGATTGTGCTATTAATCTTATTGATGGGGCCATTATCTAATATTCAATGGGGCTATTATATAATTTTTCTGTTCCAGAGAGGCAGGCCATAAAGGTCTACACCATGTTCCAAATTATTATGCAAATTGGATTTAAGTGTCATAAAGATTTAATTGTTTTGTTTTTCAAAGAAACTCGTGGATGGTATTGTGTCTCAGGGCTCAATGGCTCACTGAAATCAATCTTAAACACATGTGATAATTAGTTTTCCAGGTGATTCTAATTAAAGGAAAACTACTTAAAAATGATGTTCCACATTATCAAGCAGGCCACAGGTTTCAAGCAATATGAGAAATAAAAAGGATTTCTCTACTGCTGAAAAGCGTTAAATAGTGCAATGCCTTGGTCAAGGGATGAAAACATTAGATATTTCACGAAAACAGAGTGATAATTAGGGTTGAGTGAAAAGGATCGGACAAATTGAAAAATCTCCAACTTTCGGCAAAGTCGGGTTTCATGAAACCCGACCCAATCCTAATGTGGGATCGGCCACGAGGTCGGCGATCAGCGCGCCAAAGTCGTGTTTCGTATGACGTTTTCAGCACAATTTCTCAGCCAATGAAGGAGGATGCAGAGTGTGGGCAGCGTGATGACATAGGTCCTGGTCCCCACCATCTTAGAGAAGGGCATTGCAGTGATTGGCTTGCTTTCTGCGGCGACGCAGGGGCTATAAAGGGGCATGCACGCCGACCGCCATCTTACTTCTGCCGATCTTAGCATAGGGAGAGGTTGCTGCAGCTGCATCAGAAGAAGGGATATAGTTAGGGAGGGAAGATTAACCCCGAAACTGCTTGTGCTGTAGCGATTTCCACTGTCCAACACCACCTTTTCTTTGCAGGGACAGTGGAGTTTATATTTTTGTGCATCAGCTCTGTAGCTTATTAGGCTGCCTTATAAGGCTCCCTGATAGCTGCATTGCTGTTTGTACGCCGCTGTGCAAACCAACTGCTTTTTGAAAAGCAAAAATCCTGTTGCTCCTTTCTGCACAGTTATCTTGTTTATTTGACCACTCCACACTTTTGTGTGCAGCAGTCCTTTTTATTGCTGGCTGCCAAACTTGTCCTGAGCTCATTGTAGGGAGATTGAAATTGTACTACAGTCCTTGTATTTTTTGATATATCTTCCAGCCACGTTCTGCCACTAACATTGTGTAGTGAAATACACTGGGCCTGAGTTTGGGTGTATTCTCCTCCCCAAAAAAGGGAGATTTAAATTGGCACTAAGTGGATCTACGTCAGTTCTGTTTGTCGTATATCTTCCAGCCACGTTCTGCCACTTACATTGTGTAGTGAAATACACTGGGCCTGAGTTTAGGTGCAGTCTCCCCCCCAAAAAAGGGAGATTTAAATTCTCAACAAGTTTATATACACCTACCTTGTTTTATAGTACCATATAACGGTTGTTATTTTGGTTACATTTTCCCAAAAATGAGGAAGTCTGGTGGAAGAGGCCGTGGGCGGTCGTTGCCAGCTGGTAATGATGGTGGTAGTGGAAAAAGCAAAATAGCACATAAGGCTCGAGGTGTTGAGCCAGCGTCATCGTCTGGCTACACAAGGCCTCAAAGGCTCCCTTATCTGGGAGTAGGAAAACCGCTTTTAAAGCCGGAACAGCAGGAAAAAGTTTTGGCTTTCCTTGCTGACTCAGCCTCTAGCTCTTGACCCTGGTAATGTCGAGCAGTTGGGGTAGATAAACAGCACAAACCTTCCCTTTTAATAACCCCCCCCCATAACCCATGCCCTCTTACCCCTAAATAAAGACTCAAACTACATATTCTTTTGGAATAATGTCGGCCACTGCAGCCTTTTTATTTAAATACAAACAAACATAATAAATTATAACATCCAATAACTTTAAACTAGGAGGGGTCCTTGGAGCTCCCATGGATCTGGTGATCAAACACACAGCACAACGTGAACGTTACCAAAACCAAATTACTCCCAGCCGATACCGCCTGGCTCAGGAGCACCAAAACCCCAGCGGGTTCCCTGTTCACGTTACAATTCCCGGGGAACCGACCACCCCCGCCGGAACCCCCCAAGTCACCAGATCCAAAACCAGTTTTAACACAAAATAACGGGGAGCCATAAGCCAATGAATCCCCCCAACCCAATTTCCATCAACTCCAAGGACTCCCCCCAGCCACCACAACGAGGGACTTTGAAACCTTAAAGACCTGAGACCCCACCACTCCGAAACGCTATGGCCTTCTCCACACCTTCCTGCAGCCCAAGTGCCCAAAAATCAATCCCAACGGCATTCAGAAGCACACCGTCTGCCAGCCAGAACGCCCCGTCACCTTTTTCCAACTCAAAATGCCTTACGGCTACTCCACCATTCCTGGCCACAAACGCGGACACCGCTCTGTTGACCTTGATCCTGGCCTTATTAAGTTTTTCCAAGGACCGCATATTCCTCCACCGTTTTCGCGGTACAATCTCCGACCAGACCACCGATATCCCCGGATATAACTGCCACAACCGCAACAAGTCCTGCTTGATGTCCTTAATTAGTTCTCTAAATGGGCGCATACCCAAATCATTACCTCCCACGTGTAGCACCAAAATCTACGGTGACCTGTCCAAAACTACCGCAGCATTGATCTCCTTCAGCACCCTGTTCCAGGACAAACCTCTAAAACCAATCCACCGGACCACTGCTACCGACCGATCGAAACCGAGTTGTCTACCCTTCGACCGTACGTCAGCGCGCCGGGCTCCCCAATGCACATAGGAATGGCCGAAAATCCACACCAAAAACGGTAAGGAACCTAAAAATACAAACACAAAGTTCAATCCACCACCTAAAGACCGCGATTTATCAAAACGAACCTTTCCAGGACGAAAACACACACCCCCACTTAACACCTAACATAACTGCGATATCTATTCGACTTCCATCTCCCAATACGCTTGATAGCCTCCGCATCCAAACCTCCCGCAGCCGCATCCGTAGCTGCCCCAATCCGAAAGGAATGAGGAGTAAAACGCGAATCATCCAACCCCAATACATCAAGCGCTCTCTTGAAAATCATCTGAAACTGATATCTTGACAAAGCAGAACCGTCCTCATGACAAAGTAAAGATCCCTCCCTGCGAGGCCCTAGCCCCCAAAAACTTTTCAAACAACTAACTGGGCACATCAGTGAACCAACTACCGCACCCAACTCAATTTTTCTACCGCGCCCCATCTGATCCGTCTTGGATCGACGCAACCAGAACTCCACACGCCCTTCAGACAAGAGAACATCCCTTGCCAAAACTCCCCCAGCTGTATACTTATTAGGAGACACCAGTTCACTAATTCTCATTGCACCAAAATATGCCAACGAGAAAGCCAAACTGAAAAGACGTTGTTCAAACAGTGACCCACAACAGTCCCCCAAAATCTCACCCAATCGCTCCAACATCGCAAAAGACACGGGACGCCGGGAATCCAACCTACCATATTGTCTCCGGAAACCTTTTACGGCTTGCCTCACCAGGAAAGCTTTAGACAAATCACACTGCCCCCTCAATTTGAAACCAAACGCCAAAGCCGCCAGCAAGCGTGATACCTTCGCCCACGACCAACCCTCATCCAAACCACGGCTAATCCAGGACAACAAAATCCCCACCTGATCATCAGCATTACCTCCACCCGGGCAGGATGCCAAGACCCCTTCCCAAGAAGACCAAGCCATCTGATAAGCCTCCCATGTTTTGGGAGCCAACGACGACCTTATCAGATCTTCAGCATCCCCGATGCCACGAGCCAAAGGTCCGCTGGGCAATCCAAACCGATGGTTTCTGCCTCCGGAGCCAAAGACCGGAAACGCTCGAACTGGAAACGAGAAAGAGAATCAACTAACGACCAACCACTAGATTGGGCACGGGGAATCACCTCACGGAGTCATTTCCATGTGGTGGTTGCAATATTTGCCCCTACATGGTTGCAGCTGATAATGTTACCCTCCCAATGTTTCCAGGCACTTTAAACCTTATTCAAACTGTCGCTCGAGGAATCTACTATATTGTCTAATTCTGTCTGTTTGTAATGGAAATCCCGCGTCCCTGATTGGTCGCGCCAGCCGCACACGATCAATCAGCGACAGGCGCAGTCATAGTGTGTCAGTCACAGTGTGATGTAGTTCAGTCACGTTTACTGGACAAGTTCCATCAGTCACAGTGCCATGCAGTTCACTCACGTTTACTGAACAAGTTCTGTAAGTCAAAGTGCCACATAGTTCACTCACGTTTACTGAACAAGTTCTGTCAGTCACAGTGCAATGCAGTTCAGTCACGTTTACTGAACAAGTCCTGTCTGTCACAGTGCCACATAGTTCAGTCACGTTTACTGAACAAGTTCTGTAAGTCACAGTGCCACATAGTTCACTCACGTTTACTGAACAAGTTCTGCCAGTCACAGTGCCACATAGTTCAGTCACGTTTACTGAACAAGTTCTGTCAGTCACAGTGCCACGCAGTTCAGTCACGTTTACTGAACAAGTTCTGTCAGTCAGAGTGCCACGCAGTTCAGTCACGTTTACTGAACAAGTTCTGTCAGTCACAGTGCCATGCAGTTCAGTCACGTTTACTGAATAAGTTCTGTCAGTCACAGTGCCACGTGGTTCAGTCACGTTTACTGAACAAGTTCTGTCAGTCACAGTGCCACGCAGTTCAGTCACGTTTACTGAAGAAGTTCTGTCAGTCACAGTGCCATGCAGTTCACTCACGTTTACTGAACAAGTTCTGTGAGTCACAGAGCCACGTAGTTCAGTCACGTTTACTGAACAAGTCCTGTCTGTCACAGTGCCACGCAGTTCAGTCACGTTTACTGAACAAGTTCTGTCAGTCACAGTGCCACATAGTTTAGTCACGTTTACTGAACAAGTTCTGTCCACATATTTTAGAATACCCGATGCGTTAGGATCAGGCCACCATCTAGTGTGATATATATTCTTATCTGTCAATGCCCAAAGATATACAGTATGTGGGACAAAGTAGCCAAGAAATCAAACGCAGAATTCAGCAGCACATTTCCAATATAGAACACCATGGGAGTAGACATCACAAAATACGTGTAATGATGGTGGACCAGGTTATTGGCAACATTCGGGGTGGGAATCCAACTAAGGACCTCCTTCGCCGGGAGTCCCGTTGGATTTTCAATTTAAAGAGCATGTCCCCTGGAGGTCTAAAGGAGGAATTCTCGTTTTCTGGGTTCTATGGTTAAAATACACACCATAATTATATGTCTTTTTGTTTAGTTATATGGCTCATCTCTATTCTATTTCTATTTTTTTTAGATATACCCTGGACCAGTAGACATTGGTATTCGTTGTTCTGTGATGGAAGCACATTCACTTTCCCTGGAGAGGATTTACATCTTACTCTCACCTTGGTGCTTGCTTGGAGTATTATGGCTATTTTCATCAGAGAATTAGGCTGGGTTCACATTGCGTTATGGGCGCCCGTTATACGGACTACGTTACACCGCGGCATAAACACGGTGTAACGTAGTCCGTTAAGGCCGCCATTAATTCCTATGTGGGATGCATCGCACAATGGGCGTGCGCTAGGGATGTGCCGTCATTGAGTGACGGACCCTGAGACGCGGGCTGCAGCGTTTCCTAGTCCGTCACTGCTAGCGCAGATAGAGCTAGCAGATGCTCTATCTGCGCTAGCGTGCTGCCATACCGGCACTTGCATCAGCAGCCCGTTAACGTATGTGTTGAACGGGCTGCTGTAAACGCAATGTGAACCCGGCCTTATTTTCTAGTCATCAGATCTCTTTCCTGAAGCGTCTATTCACAGTACCATATCTTCATTTATGTTTTTTTGAGTTTTCCTTTATTCTAATTGTTCAGCTGGGTCCGACACTTATCTAACAAGTGTTTGTTTCCTATATTCTGGATCATTAATCGTGGATGATTGGCAGTTCAGTACGACTTGAGACTTATGTATATGTACCATGTATTGTCATGGGCCAGCCTCCTCGATTTGTTTCAGATTTTTTTCCCTGCATTTTGACCTTTTTCATCTATTTATAAAGTCATGTTTAGTCTCGGGCAGTTTGTTGAAGGAGACTTTCGGGTTTCTTTTTTGTATTTTTGTATTTTGCCTAATGGTTCAATAAAGATTCAGTATGCATTATACAGTGTGATAGTTATTAAATATTCTCATGTGGTTCTGTGTTATCTTACTCTATTACATCATCTATCTCTTTATTATTATTTTATTATTATTTTTTTATATTTATTTTCATTAACTTTCTTATATACAGTACAGACCAAAAGTTTGGACACACCTTATCATTTAAAGATTTTTCTGTATTTTCTTGACTCTGAAAACTGTAAATTCACACTGAAGGCATCAAAGCTATGAATTAACACATGTGGAATTATATACTTAACAAAAAAGTGTGAAACAACTGAAATGATGTCTTAATTCTAGGTTCTTCAAAGTAGCCACCTTTTGCTTTGATGACTGCTTTGCACACACTTGGCATTCTCTTGATGAGCTTCAAGAGGTAGTCACCGGGAATGGTCTTCCAACAATCTTGAAGGAGTTCCCAGAGAAGCTTAGCACTTGTTGGCCCTTTTGCCTTCACTCTGCGGTCCAGCTCACTCCAAACCACTGTAGAGGCCAGGTCATCTGGCGTAGCACCCTATCACTCTCCTTCTTGGTCAAATAGCCCTTACACATCCTGGAGGTGTGTTTGGGGTCATTGTCCTGTTGAAAAATAAATGATGGTCCATCTAAACGCAAACCGGATGGAATAGCATGCTGCTGCAAGATGCTGTGGTAGCCATGCTGGTTCAGTATGCCTTCAATTTTAAATAAATCCCCAACAGTGTCACCAGCAAAGCACCCCCCACACCATCACACGTCCTCCTTCACGGTGGGAACCAGGCATGTAGAGTCCATCCGTTCACCTCTTCTGCGTCGCACAAAGACACGGTGGTTGGAACCAAAGATCTCAAATTTGGACTCATCAGACCAAAGCACATATTTCCACTGGTCTAATGTCCATTCCTTGTGTTCTTTAGCCCAAACAAGTCTCTTCTGCTTGTTGCCTGTCCTTAGCAGTGGTTTCCTAGCAGCTATTTTACCATGAAGGCCTGCTGCACAAAGTCTCCTCTTAACAGTTGTTGTAGAGATGTGTCTGCTGCTAGAACTCTGTGGTGTTGACCTGGTCTCTAATCTGAGCTGCTTTTAATCTGCGATTTCTGAGGCTGGTGACTCAGATAAACTTATTCTCAGAAGCAGAGGTGACTCTTGGTCTTCCTTTCCTGGGGCGGTCCTCATGTGAGACAGTTTCTTTGTAGTGCATGATGGTTTTTGCAACTGCACTTGGGGACACTTTCAAAGTTTTCCCAATTTTTCGGACTGACTGACCTTCATTTCTTAAAGTAATGATGGCCACTTGTTTTTCTTTACTTAGCTGCTTTTTTCTTGCCATAATACAAATTCTAACAGTCTATTCAGTAGGACTATCAGCTGTGTATCCACCAGACTTCTGCTCAACCCAATTGATGGTCCCAACCCCATTTATAAGGCAAGAAATCCCACTTATTAAACCTGACAGGGCACACCTGTGAAGTGAAAATCATTCCCGGTGACTACCTCTAGAAGCTCATCAAGACAATGTCAAGAATGTGCAAAGCAGTCATCAAAGCAAAAGGTGGCTACTTTGAAGAACCTAGAATATAAGATATATTTTGAGTTATTTCACACTTTTTTGTTAAGTATATAATTCCACATGTATTAATTCATAGTTTTGATGCCTTCAGTGTGAATTTACAATTTTCAGAGTCATGAAAATACAGAAAAGTATTTAAATGAGAAGGTGTGTCCAAACTTTTGGTCTGTACTCTATATATGTTTCATTTTTTTATGTTATATATTTTTTTCATTTTCTTTCTTTTTCAATAATTTGTGCCTTCACATGCTTTTCACCCTTCTTTATTAATTTAATTCATTTAATTTTTTAGCCATTTTGTGCTTCTGTGTATCGCAATCATTGCCGATGCATATTAGCCTCATAGTTGATATTTTCTGTGCTATCTTTCTATGTTTAGTCCATATATTATTCAATCTATTTATATCAATGAATAATTGCAATATAGTCGCTCAGGCTCACCTTTTTTATGTTGATAACAGATATACTGCGCGTACGCTAACAAATTCATTATGTGTTTGTATTTTACTGTCTGTCTGATCCTGGTGTTGCTAGGTGACGGCGCCCGCACTTTTGCGGCTTTGTTTTGGGCCTGTGCTGCTAGACACAATTCATAGCGCGACCCGCGCACGCGTCACGTGGCAATCTCTGCATGCGCGATTGTACTTTCAACTGACTTTATTGACTATTGACGACAGACGGACACTGACAAGATGGCTGCTACCATGTGCTTTCTGTCTGCTCCCTTGCCAGCCGGCTTTCTCTCCAGGTGATTAACTTACTAATTGATATGTTTGTATATATATACACAGTATACAGTGGGGCAAAAAAGTATTTAGTCAGTCAGCAATAGTGCAAGTTCCACCACTTAAAAAGATGAGAGGCGTCTGTAATTTACATCATAGGTAGACCTCAACTATGGGAGACAAACTGAGAAAAAAAATTCCAGAAAATCAGATTGTCTGTTTTTTTATCATTTTATTTGCATATTATGGTGGAAAATAAGTATTTGGTCAGAAACAAAATTTCATCTCAATACTTTGTAATATATCCTTTGTTGGCAGTGACAGAGGTCAAACGTTTTCTGTAAGTCTTCACAAGGTTGCCACACACTGTTGTTGGTATGTTGGCCCATTCCTCCATGCAGATCTCCTCTAGAGCAGTGATGTTTTTGGCTTTTCGCTTGGCAACACGGACTTTCAACTCCCTCCAAAGGTTTTCTATTGGGTTGAGATCTGGAGACTGGCTAGGCCACTCCAGGACCTTGAAATGCTTCTTACGAAGCCACTCCTTCGTTGCCCTGGCGGTGTGCTTTGGATCATTGTCAGCTGGTACTCCATTACTGCTGCCTGCTGCTCACACAACCGCTCCAACATATGTAACGTTGAATTCTACCTGGTGGGTAGGTCACATATGATGCGATGTTCCGGAAGGCGGAATCAGTGCTGCAGAGCTGCAATGCGCGATCTTGCCATGCTGGAACGCCGCAAGTGAGCACACTCAAGGCGGACCTTGTGCAGCAGTGCATCAAGATCCGGATAGTCCCTCAAAGAACTCTGCACGACCAAGTTGAGCACATGTGCCAGACATGGGATGTGAGTGAGATTGCCTAGGCCCAGAGCTGCCACCAGATTTCGGCCATTGTCACACTCTACCATGCCTGGCTGGAGATTCGCTGGCACAAACCACACGTCGCTCTCCTAATTGATGGCATTCCAGAGCTCCTGTGCTGTGTGGCTTCGATTCCCCAAAGAAATTAATTTCAATACGGCCTGTTGACGTTTGGCCATGACTGTGTTCATATCGGTCGTAACAGGTAAGCCTTCACGGTTCCATGTGGAGGTAGACTGTGATGGCTCCTGCAGCAATGATTCAGAGGAACTGGAGTATGAGGAGTCAATGTGTACAGACTGGATTCCTGCAATCCTTGGAGTTGGCAGAACATGTACAGCGCCACTCTCAAGATCTGTACCCGGCTCCACAACAATTACCCAATGGGCAGTGAGGGAAAGGTATCCTCCCAGTCCATGGTTACTGGTCCACACATCGGTGGTCAGGTGGACCTGGCTACTGACGCGTTTAGTAGCGCATGTTTAATTTTTCCCTCCACATGCTTTTGCAGGGCAGGGACGGCTTGCCTGCTGAAATAAAAGCGGCTGGGCACGTTGTACTGTGGGACTGCCAATGCCATGAAGTTACGGAAGGTGTCAGTCTCCACCAGCCTGAATGAGAGCATTTCAAGGGACAGTAGTTTTGCAATGCCTGCATTCAGAGCCTGTGCTCGGGGGTGATTTGCTGAGTATGGGCGCCTTTTCTCCCATGTCTGTGCTACCGATGGCTGTAGAGGCCTCCTGGTGTAGTCTCACCGGATGCTTCCTGTCGCCCCTGTGCAGTATTGGGGGCCCCTTTTCTTTTCTGCCCTGTGACCCCTGTATGTGGAAGGGAGACCTGTGTATCTAATAGTTTAACAAACCTTTCTCTCGTTTAGTACTGGGCCCTGTCCTGGGTTCAACCACCGGAGGGAGCCCAAGAGCAGAATTCACAACAGGGGGCTGCCTATCCTTTGGGGATCTGCTCTGAGGCAAGATAGTATTCCTATTTCCACCTTTAGGGGTATTTAGTTCTCCGGCTGTGTCGAGGTGTCTAGGTTTTGTTAGGCACACCCCACGGCTACTTCTAGTTGCGGTGATAAGATCAGGGTTTGCGGTCAGTATAGTTACCACCTACTCCAGTGAAAGTTTTCATGCTGCTCCAAGGTAACCTGATCATAACAAAGCTCCCTCTGTAGGACTGTGGGTTTCGGTAACTGCGGCCTGCTCGCGGCCTTACAACTTATTTTTTCATGTGGACCTTCTGCTGCATATCTGAGTTCCAGCACCATTAGCTGGTTCTTTAGCAGTCAATCTTGAATAGGTCCCCCTGGGTTTCAGTACTGTCAGCTGGTTCCAGCCAGAGCCTTTGGCTTAGGTGCCTCCTTCTCAGTATCCGAGTTCCAACAACGTCTGGTGGTCCTTGGTAGTGCTTTCTGGCACGGGTACCTCCTGCTTAGTAACTGGGTTCCAGAACCATCAGCTGGTCCTCGGTAGTTCCATTGGCTCTTGTACCTTCTGCTACCCATCCGGGTTCCAGTACCGTCAGCTTGTTCCAGGCAGAGCCTTTGGCTTAGGTGCCTCCTTCTCGGCATCCGAGTTGCACCAACGTCTGGTGGTCCTTGGTAGTGCCTTCTGGCACGGGTACCTCCTGCTTAGTAACTGGGTTCCAGAACCATCAGCTGGTTCTCGGTAGTTCCATTGGCTCTTGTACCTTCTGCTACCCATCCGGGTTCCAGTACCATCAGCTGGTTCTCGGCAGTGTCTTTTGCTCTTGTACCTTCTGCTACCCATCCTGGTTCCAGTACCGTCAGCTGATTCCAGGCAGAGCCTTTGGCTTTGGTGCCTCCTTCTCGGTATCTGAGATCCACCAACGTCTGGTGTTCCTTGGTAGTGCTTTCTGGCATGGGTACCTCCTGCTTAGTAACCGGGTTCCAGTACCATCAGCTGGTCCTCGGTAGTTCCATTGGCTCTTGTACCTTCTGCTACCCATCCTGGTTCCAGTACCGTCAGCTGGTTCTTGGCAGTGTCTTTGGCTCTTGTACCTTCTGCTACCCATCCTGGTTCCAGTACCATCAGCTGGTCCCAGGCAGGGCCTTTGGCTTTGGTGCCTCCTTCTCGGTATCCGAGATCAACCAACTTCTGGTGGTTCTTGGTAGTGCTTTCTGGCACGGGTACCTCCTGCTTAGTAACCGGGTTCCAGTACCATCAGCTGGTCCTCGGTAGTTCCATTGGCTCTTGTACCTTCTGCTACCCATCCTGGTTCCAGTACCGTCAGCTGGTTCCAGGCAGAGCCTTTGGCTTAGGTGCCTCCTTCTCGGTATCCGAGTTCCATCAACGTCTGGGGTCCTTGGTAGTGCTTTCTGGCACGGGTACCTCCTGCTTAGTAACCGGGTTCCAGTACCATCAGCTGGTCCTCGGTAGTTCCATTGGCTCTTGTACCTTCTGCTACCCATCCGGGTTCCAGTACCGTCAGCTGGTTCTCGGCAGTGTCTTTGGCTCTTGTACCTTCTGCTACCCATCCTGGTTCCAGTACCGTCAGCTGGTTCTAGGCAGAGCCTTTGGCTTTGGTGCTTCCTTTCCGGTATCCGAGATCCAACAACGTCTGGTGGTCCATGGTAGTGCTTTCTGACACGGGTACCTCCTGCTTAGTAACCGGGTTCTAGTACCATCAGCTGGTCCTCGGCAGTTCCATTGGCTCTTGTACCTTCTGCTACCCATCCGGGTTCCAGTACCGTCAGCTGGTTCTCGGCAGTGTCTTTGGCACGCGTACTCCCTCCTGCCCAGCCTGGTTCCAGCACGCCAGCTGTTTCTGGGTAGTGTCAAGGTCACTTTGCCTCCAATACGTTGTCTAGTCAGCTGGTTCCAGGCAGAGCCTTTGGCTTAGGTGCCTCCTTCTCGGTATCCGAGTTCCACCAATGTCTGGTGGTCCTTGGTAGTGCTTTCTGGCACGGGTACCTCCTGCTTAGTAACCGGGTTCCAGTACCATCAGCTGGTCCTCGGTAGTTCCATTGGCTCTTGTACCTTCTGCTACCCATCCGGGTTCCAGTACCGTCAGCTGGTTCTCGGCAGTGTCTTTGGCTCTTGTACCTTCTGCTACCCATCCTGGTTCCAGTACCATCAGCTGGTTCCAGGCAGAGCCTTTGGCTTTGGTGCATCCTTCCCGGTATCTGAGATCCACCAACGTCTGGTGGTCCTTGGTATTGCTTTCTGACACGGGTACCTCCTGCTTAGTAACCGGGTTCCAGTACCATCAGCTGGTCCTCGGCAGTTCCATTGGCTCTTGTACCTTCTGCTACCCATCCGGGTTCCAGTACTGTCAGCTGGTTCTCGGCAGTGTCTTTGGCACGGGTACTCCCTCCTGCCCAGCCTGGTTCCAGCACGCCAGCTGTTTCCGGGTAGTGTCAAGGTCACTTTGCCTCCAATACGTTGTCCTGTCGGGTTGCGGTCGGGTTAGCCGACTCCATGGTGCCTGCAGTTTAGATGCTTCCTATGTGGGCTGCGGGATCTGGCAATCAAGGCTGGTTCCATAGTGCCAAGTGGACAAGCTCCCCCTGTAGGACTGTGGGTTTCGGTAACTGCGGTCAACTCGCGGCCTTGCAACTTTTTTTTCATGTGGACCTTCTGCTGCCTACCGTCAGCTGGTTCCAGGCAGAGCCTTTGGCTTTGGTGCCTCCTTCTCGGTATCCGAGTTCCACCAACGTCTGGTGGTCCTTGGTAGTGCTGTCTGGCACGGGTACCTCCTGCTTAGTAACCGTGTTCCAGTACCATCAGCTGGTCCTCAGTAGTTCCACTGGCTCTTGTACCCTCTGCTACCCATCCTGGTTCAAGTACCGTCAGCTGGTTCCAGGCAGAGCCTTTGGCTTAGGTGCCTCCTTCTCGGTATCCGAGTTCCACCAATGTCTGGTGGTCCTTGGTAGTGCTTTCTGGCACGGGTACCTCCTGCTTAATAACCGGGTTCCACTACCATCAGCTGGTCCTCGGTAGTTCCATTGGCTCTTGTACCTTCTGCTACCCATCCTGGTTCAAGTACCGTCAGCTGGTTCCAGGCAGAGCCTTTGGCTTAGGTGCCTCCTTCTCGGTATCCGAGTTCCACCAATGTCTGGTGGTCCTTGGTAGTGCTTTCTGGCACGGGTACCTCCTGCTTAGTAACCGGGTTCCAGTACCATCAGCTGGTCCTCGGTAGTTCCATTGGCTCTTGTACCTTCTGCTACCCATCCTGGTTCAAGTACCGTCAGCTGGTTCCAGGCAGAGCCTTTGGCTTAGGTGCCTCCTTCTCGGTATCCGAGTTCCACCAATGTCTGGTGGTCCTTGGTAGTGCTTTCTGGCACGGGTACCTCCTGCTTAGTAACCGGGTTCCAGTACCATCAGCTGGTCCTCGGTAGTTCCATTGGCTCTTGTACCTTCTGCTACCCATCCGGGTTCCAGTACCGTCAGCTGGTTCTCGGCAGTGTCTTTGGCACGGGTACTCCCTCCTACGGTATCATGTCCTAGGGTCACATAGATGCATTATTGTACATGGATGGGGGTGTTATCATTGTTGCTTTTAAATGTTTTTAGTCATGTTTGTGCTTTGGTGATAATAAAGTAGTTTTTGATATTTTTTGTACCTCGGGTGTGGACTTTCTACATACACATTAGTCTTTCCTCCAGTTATTGCTCCTCCTTTCTATGCGTTAGTAGCACCCTGTGATTATAATTGCATTTGAAATATATACTGTGGTGCACCCTGCCCTTTATTGTTTAGCCAGACTTGAAGATTGATGTTCACCAGAGGAAACCATCTATCATGAAGGAGCTGGAGCAGTTTTGCCTTCAGGAATGGTCAAAAATCCCAGTGGCAAGATGTGGAACGCTCATAGAGACTTATCCAAAGCGACTTGCAACCATTATTGCCTCAAAAGGAGGCTCCACAAAGTACTGACTTTAGGGGGATGAATAGTTATGCACACTGAAGTTGTCAGGTATTTTGTCCCATTTGTTGCTTACTTCACAATAAAAAAAACCAAATCTTCACAATTGTAGGCATGTTCTTTACATGAACTGATGGACACCATCAAAAAAACCCAGAAAGGGTTAAACTTGCAGGAGTGAAGTGAGGCGCCCCATAAGTGGAGAGTGGTCAGAGAGACTCGGAGGTAAGTATTCTATTCTTCCCATCATTCCCACAGCTGCGGAATTACATAGTAACAAACCTATACGGGACAATTAGCTGTGGACAGCATAATAACAGGAAAAAGTCTTAACTTTAGGGTAAGGTAATGGCCAAACATCTAAGTGCTACCTCCTCTAACTTCTCTCCAAAGGAGTAAGTCCCTCCCGCATCCCAGCTAAACTCATAGCCAATGTATCGTATTGTTGAAGTCATCCATTAGTACTAGGGGGCAGCCAGGGGCTTTACTAACAAAATTCGATTATTTTCTGAAGGACCGTTCCTGTGTATGGAGGAGAGATATAAACCGCATCAATAAGGATTAAAATATTATAGAATCTCCCCCGCAGACAGATGTATCGTCCCTTTTTAGCTATTTCTTGGTCAATACAGTGAAAGGGAATTGTATGATTAATTAAAATACTAACTCCGCGTGAATATTTGGAGAATGTTGCATGATAGCTCGAGCCCACTTAGGCTGGGGTTAATAGATATATATTATGCTCCTTCATGTGAGTCTCTTGGAGGCATAATATTACGTGCTGACATTTCTTCATGGTATCGAAGATCGCCTTCCTTTTATCAGGTTCATGTACTCCCCTTACGTTCCACGACAATAAGGTAATCTTTTTAGCCTTGAGAGTCAGCCTTGTGGAATAGATAGGGGTATTCCAGAAAAGGCTATCTCCATCGGTGGCATTGCACAAGATTAGAAGAACCACTCTAGATCTGATGTAAACCTAAACAGCAATCTGAGGGCCGGTTGTGCCCCCTTTATGCTTCAACATAACCCAAATTTCAACACTAACATTTTGGCCACTGCGACCATGCCCTAACAGGCGCTCTCTAAGGGACCAGGGCCTAAGTCGAAACCTTGGATGTAGCAGTCACAATGGGGGTAACCAAGCAACCTTCTAAATTCTCCATCGTTCTAAAGTAGCAAAACTAAAGAAGGATATTGAATTCATAGCAGCAACCCACAGGTGGGCCAGATATTACCTAGAGTAGGAGCAAACCATTGTCCACAGTTGTTTTTTTATTTTCCACGAACTGCGCACTTCTCTTCTGTACATCAGCAAAATAATCTGTGAATATGGAGATTCTTGGACCATTTATGGAGCTTCATAGGATGGTATCCCTATAGTGAAGTATCTTGGCCAGGACTGTGCATGGCTGACTTCCAGGCGGTAGTGGCCTTGTCTGCACCCGTTCCACTGCAAAGAGGGGGCTAAGAGTATCCTTCCCACACACCATCACTAGCCAGGTTTCAAAGAATTCTGTGGTCTTTGCGCCCTAGGATTTTTAAGGGACTCCAACAATCCAGATATTTTTCCTGCACGGGCGGTTCTCCAAATCATCCTGGTTGATGCGATTTGCCTCTGATAACTTGGTGTGTTGCTGCAAATCTTGCCTCATTGGAAGTAGGATGTCCTATAATTCATTAACGCTCTTCCCGAGGTCTGTGGTCCTCTCTGAGATACTGCGTATATCTTGTCTGACCACTGAAATGTTCTTCATAATTCCTCCTACCTGCAGCACCAGAGATGAAAGAGAGCTACTACAATCCCCAATGGCTTGCATGATATCTTGGGCTCTGTAGCTGCTAGTTGGCATGTAGGAGAAACAGCATGGACTCCCCGGTTCTCATCTGGTTCATACTCAGGCTGATCTGTAGTAAGCAGGTGGGAGAAGGAATTTGGGTCTGGATGAATCCCTCTCAACGTGTCATCCCGTTTCTTCCACTCCTGATCTTGCAAATCTTTCTAAACTAGCCACATCCTCCTTTTAGTGCTCACCCGCTCAGCTTGCACTCTCTGCCACAATTGTGTCGACCCCACCTTGTAGATTGCACTCCTGGCCTTTGAGCACGTTCCCTTTCTTCATGGCGGGCTCCGTGCCAGGGAAAAGGCTGTTTACAGTGTCCAGGCATAAGCAGGTAAGTATACCCGACCAGAGGGTGAAAAAAAGGGCAGCTTGAGGATCGTATAAGGATCTGCACACGGAGCTGACCGGGCATGCATCCTCTCACATCGCTGGCAGACCATGCCCCCACGGCAAGTGCAAATCTTAAAAATGGTGAGGACTGGTATAGTAGACCACAGAGTTTATGTAATATCGCTGTATAGACTGTGATGTGCACTAGTAAGGTTTAGCGGGAGAAGACACTCGGCGTACACACTAAACCCCATTCTCACAATACATTGAACATACTTTGGGAAAGCAACCACAGCCAATATAGCAAAGCCAAAGAAGATCTCCCAAGCAGGAATGAGATTAAAATGCCTTTATTATATATACACTTGGCAATAAGTAACAATGATAAAAGACACAAATGTGCACAATGGGATTATTTGTATAATAAAATCAATATGAATAATAGTACAGACTGACCCCTTGAAAATTATATCCTATATTATACTACCATGACAGGTTTAAACATCGCCCCAGGATGACATATATTATTAGCTGGATTTATATATAAAAAAAGACTTTCTGCATATATTGCAAGTACAGACCTATAGATACAAAATGTGCAAAATTGGTAGCAAATAGTAATTTATGTGCAATAAAGCAATATAAAGTGCAACAGGAGGGGGAAGGGAAAAAGGTCAATTATAACCATACAGTGTACTGAATATGTCAGTATATACACCTTATTATAACACGTGCACAACTATGTCAGAAAAAATAAAAAAACTTTTTTTGTGCAAAGAGAAAAAAAGGGGGGTTATATATACCCATAAGATATGCTGGATTATACCAGAAAGTGCTATGTGCAAAAAGAAAGTGTAAAAACTGAAAAAAAGCCACAATTGCAGGTTACACTATTCTAAGAGGAGTGTATACTAAACCATACTGCACAAAAATAGGTCTATAAGAAAGTATCAAATATATCTATATGTTTCCAATAGTACTAATTATAGTGGCCAAAAAAATAAAAGAGCAGCTAAATCACCACCATAAAGTCACCACTGGCACACTCTGACCACCAGAGGGCCGGATACTAATCACTATGGTGTAATGCAGGGGGATGTACTTAAATCTTTAAATATACCTGTGAGGTCAGCTGAATCCCAAAGAAACGCACCCCGACGCGCGTTTCGGATTACTCCTTCTATCCTCTTAGAATAGTGTAACCTGCAATTGTGGCTTTTTTTCAGTTTTTACACTTTCTTTTTGCACATAGCACTTTCTGGTATAATCCAGCATATCTTATGGGTATATATAACCCCCCTTTTTTTCTCTTTGCACAAAAAAAGTTTTTTTATTTTTTCTGACATAGTTGTGCACGTGTTATAATAAGGTGTATATACTGACATATTCAGTACACTGTATGGTTATAATTGACCTTTTTCCCTTCCCCCTCCTGTTGCACTTTATATTGCTTTATTGCACATAAATTACTATTTGCTACCAATTTTGCACATTTTGTATCTATAGGTCTGTACTTGCAATATATGCAGAAAGTCTTTTTTTATATATAAATCCAGCTAATAATATATGTCATCCTGGGGCGATGTTTAAACCTGTCATGGTAGTATAATATAGGATATAATTTTCAAGGGGTCAGTCTGTACTATTATTCATATTGATTTTATTATACAAATAATCTCATTGTGCACATTTGTGTCTTTTATCATTGTTACTTATTGCCAAGTGTATATATAATAAAGGCATTTTAATCTCATTCCTGCTTGGGAGATCTTCTTTGGCTTTGCTATATTGGCTGTGGTTGCTTTCCCTTGGTACGGTGGTGGTTTCCACATTTCTCTCCACAGGACACTAGTCACTGACACTTGTAATTATAATTTTAATATTCTTTTAATATTCTTTTATTGATTTGTTATTTATCATACAGTGATTGGTGTACCTGGGGCTG
The DNA here is from genome assembly GCF_032444005.1 of Ranitomeya imitator. Lineage (NCBI taxonomy): Eukaryota > Metazoa > Chordata > Amphibia > Anura > Dendrobatidae > Ranitomeya > Ranitomeya imitator. The sequence goes on from NW_027194131.1 coordinate 24,918, forward strand.
TTACTTAATTGAACATACTTTGTGGTGTCCGGCTAGGACTTGGCACAACCTGCGGTTTCGGTACTGTATGACAGCATCCTGCATGGTTCTGGACCTAAAAACAAGTTTAGGTTGTAATAAATGGATTGTATATCGTTAGAAAAACATGGCTACTTTCTTTCTGTAACAGTTCCCATCTTTCCACACGTCGAGTGTGGTTTTGTAACTCAGCCCTATTCTCTCGAATGGAGCTGATCTGCAAGACCAGCCACAACCTTAGAACAAGGATGGCACTGTTTCTGTAAGAAAGCTTTCTGTAGGTTGTTTTTATCTGGAGACTTACTTGTGAAGCAGGTGGCATTATAAAGCTGGGAGGTGGTGGTGGTTGGTAGGTATTGATGACTTGGTTGGGTACAATTCGGATATGATCCATCTTCTTCTGGTTGGCTAGAGGAGCTAGCCGATCCTTCTTACACTGTGCAAAGGCGACATACAATGGCTTGGAGTCTACAATCCTTCCGTTCATCTCTGTGACCGCTTTGGTTGCTTCCTCGGGAGCGGAGAAGCAGACAAAACCAAACCCTTTGCTGCGTCTACCTTCCATCATGACCTGAAATATTACATCACCTGACATCCTTACAATGAAACATAGGAAAATAAATAGTACACCCTCACCTAAGAAGGTTCACGCTAAAGGGTCATTCCCGACATTGAAAGTTATCATCTACTCATCACTCTATTCCTAAAGGATCCATGGGGTCCCAGCAGTAAGACCACCGCAAATCCACAAGTTATCACCTCTCCTATGTATCGATGAAAACGTCTAATGTTGGCCATAAGTATAACCCTTAATGTTACGTAGATGAAAATGAATGTGAGGATAGAAAGAAGAAAGAAGCAGATACAAGCTGAGCTCACCTTAGCACTGATGATGGTGCCATAACGGGAAAACACCTGATGCAGTAGCCTGTCATCAATGCAATCTGCAAGATTGTTAATGTAGAGATTGACACCCTAAAATTAGAAGAAGAAAAAAGTTATTAAAAATGCAGAATTTTTTTCAAACACTCACACAAATTAAATACAAAGGGAGTGAAGTCACTCACCTGGGAACTGGTGATCCATTCTTGGTTTATTTGCTCGAACGTCCTCCTAACCTCTGGTTGTCTTTCCAACTTCTTCTGGGCTCTTCCAACATAAATGGCCTTACCATTCACATCTTTACCATTCATTTCATTCACGGCCTTATAGAAGTAGGAAAATAGTTACTTTACTCCCATACGTTGGTCACAAGAACAAGATCTCTCACCCTGAGGGATCAGGACACCATTTCCTACGGACTGTCATTTTTTGATCTCCTAAGGACAGGGTTTCATCCCATCCTGAGAGAGCTGATCTTCCCCTGGTTCTTTGTTCACATGGTGCACACCTGACTATTGTAGATTGCAAAATGATTGCAACCTATATTATCCTCGCCAGGAGGGGTATTCCCATCTTAGGCATTGATGGCGTAATCATCTGATGCTATCCCTGCCTGATAGATAAGGTTCCAGAGGTGGCACCCGATCTCAAGAAAAGGGGTCCCTCAACCTCCAACCTGTCTGGATGGCCAGTGGATGGCTGCTGCATCCAGGTGGAGAATGAAGAGGTGGTTGCACATGTACACATCCTTAGATAGCTGAGCACACGCACAGCCACGCCACTTCCCACAGGGACCCCTGTTTTGTGGGTATTCAGTAAATGTCTGAAAAAGTAAAACCCCCTTAGAGTATGTGCACACTGAGTCTTTTTGCTGAGTTTTTGAAGCAGGAACTACCAAGTTTGTGAGGAGTTTTGAGTCTCAGAGGAGGATTCAGAGAGTTTCCGCTCAGTGGCTGTGTGCATACATCATCTTTTTCAAGTGGATTCCGAGCGGAATCCATCTGAAAAAGTGTCTCAAAAGCTCTTAAAAAAATTAACATAATACACAGCAGTGTCAAAATCCATTACTCTGCCCATGTTCAGTATTTTGTTACTTCTTTTCACTGCTTCAGGGTTTGGAAACCTTGGAGCAATTAAAAGAGGTAACATGTTTATTCTCTCATAATGAAGATATAAGGGAGAAGATGTCAGAGCAAAAATAGGAAAAAAAAAGCCACCGACTGAAGTAGCTTCACCTGAGAAAAGTCGGCAGCTGCGCCAGAATCTAATGCACATAGGCAATTTCTGCTCCAAAATGTAAAACAATGCCGTAGGGGTATAGGCCCTGAGATCCCAACTAACAGTACAAAGGGGAATGCTGTCTCACGAGAGTGGTATACAGACTGATAAATGATTATTGCTGCTCATCTTCCACCAACTTAGACGGCCTACAATAACAGAGATACCAATCCTGACTCCAGATATTTCGTAAGTCTCCATCTCACTTTTAGGGCGTCCTCGTGTTTCTTAAAGCTCACAAAGCCGAATCCCTTGGACGTCCCATTTTGATCAGTCATGACTTTAACGCTCCGTGTAGGCCCTAAAGTGAGAGTATTGCCCAAATTTAGGTTTCGGAAGCTTTAGGACAACCCATATATAAGTCTGACTTCAGAAGACTGTATTGTGGCCATATTTTATTCTTTGTGTTATTGCTCGATGTCCCGACCCATCAGCGGGCCTCCTGGCCCAGAACGTACATCATAAATGGCTGCGATGCGGTTACCTCAGGTTATGAGACCCGCTGATGGGTCGGGACGTGGAGCAATAATACAGAGAATAAAATATGGCCACAATACGGTCTTCTGAAATAACCGTGATTCTCGTAGCTACACGATTCATATTTACCGTATTTGCTGAACAATTCCTTGAGCCGTTCATCGTCCATATTTTCTCCAAAGTTATTGATGTAAACATTAGTGTATAAAGAACTGGCAACAACTTCAGGTTCTCGTTTGTGACTGGACTTGGAATGTTCAATATACCTTTACAGAGAATGCAGACACGTTTATCCAAAATTGTTATTTACAAGCGGCAAAAAAACTCCAAACATTTAGCCCACTTTCACCCGATCAGTATTCAGTCAGTATTTGTAGCCAAAACCAGGAGAGGAACTATCAGAGGAAAAGTGTGATAGAAACACCTGCACCACTTCTGGATTTATCACCTGCTCCTGGTTTTGGCTACAAATACTGAGCGTGTGAACGTGGCCTTAGAGGGGTATTCCTATGTAGATATTTGTATATACAGTGGGGCAAAAAAGTATTTAGTCAGTCAGCAATAGTGCAAGTTCCACCACTTAAAAAGATGAGAGGCGTCTGTAATTTACATCATAGGTAGACCTCAACTATGGGAGACAAACTGAGAAAAAAAAATCCAGAAAATCACATTGTCTGTTTTTTTAACATTTTATTTGCATATTATGGTGGAAAATAAGTATTTGGTCAGAAACAAACAATCAAGATTTCTGGCTCTCACAGACCTGTAACTTCTTCTTTAAGAGTCTCCTCTTTCCTCCACTCATTACCTGTAGTAATGGCACCAGTTTAAACTTGTTATCAGTATAAAAAGACACCTGTGCACACCCTCAAACAGTCTGACTCCAAACTCCACTATGGTGAAGACCAAAGAGCTGTCAAAGGACACCAGAAACAAAATTGTAGCCCTGCACCAGGCTGGGAAGACTGAATCTGCAATAGCCAACCAGCTTGGAGTGAAGAAATCAACAGTGGGAGCAATAATTAGAAAATGGAAGACATACAAGACCACTGATAATCTCCCTCGATCTGGGGCTCCACGCAAAATCCCACCCCGTGGGGTCAGAATGATCACAAGAACGGTGAGCAAAAATCCCAGAACCACGCGGGGGGACCTAGTGAATGAACTGCAGAGAGCTGGGACCAATGTAACAAGGCCTACCATAAGTAACACACTACGCCACCATGGACTCAGATCCTGCAGTGCCAGACGTGTCCCACTGCTTAAGCCAGTACATGTCCGGGCCCGTCTGAAGTTTGCTAGAGAGCATTTGGATGATCCAGAGGAGTTTTGGGAGAATGTCCTATGGTCTGATGAAACCAAACTGGAACTGTTTGGTAGAAACACAACTTGTCGTGTTTGGAGGAAAAAGAATACTGAGTTGCATCCATCAAACACCATACCTACTGTAAAGCATGGTGGTGGAAACATCATGCTTTGGGGCTGTTTCTCTGCAAAGGGGCCAGGACGACTGATCCGGGTACATGAAAGAATGAATGGGGCCATGTATCGTGAGATTTTGAGTGCAAACCTCCTTCCATCAGCAAGGGCATTGAACATGAAACGTGGCTGGGTCTTTCAACATGACAATGATCCAAAGCACACCGCCAGGGCAATGAAGGAGTGGCTTCGTAAGAAGCATTTCAAGGTCCTGGAGTGGCCTAGCCAGTCTCCAGATCTCAACCCTATAGAAAACCTTTGGAGGGAGTTGAAAGTCCGTGTTGCCAAGCGAAAAGCCAAAAACATCACTGTTCTAGAGGAGATCTGCATGGAGGAATGGGCCAACATACCAACAACAGTGTGTGGCAACCTTGTGAAGACTTACAGAAAACGTTTGACCTCTGTCATGGCCAACAAAGGATACAGTGGGGCAAAAAAGTATTTAGTCAGTCAGCAATAGTGCAAGTTCCACCACTTAAAAAGATGAGAGGCGTCTGTAATTTACATCATAGGTAGACCTCAACTATGGGAGACAAACTGAGAAAAAAAAATCCAGAAAATCACATTGTCTGTTTTTTTAACATTTTATTTGCATATTATGAGGGAAAATAAGTATTTGGTCAGAAACAAAATTTCATCTCAATACTTTGTAATATATCCTTTGTTGCCAATGACAGAGGTCAAACGTTTTCTGTAAGTCTTCACAAGGTTGCCACACACTGTTGTTGGCCCATTCCTCCATGCAGATCTCCTCTAGAGCAGTGATGTTTTTGGCTTTTCGCTTGGCAACACGGACTTTCAACTCCCTCCAAAGGTTTTTTTATAGGGTTGAGATCTGGAGACTGGCTAGGCCACTCCAGGACCTTGAAATGCTTCTTACGAAGCCACTCCTTCGTTGCCCTGGCGATGTGCTTTGGATCATTGTCATGTTGAAAGACCCAGCCACGTTTCATCTTCAATGCCCTTGCTGATGGAAGGAGGTTTGCACTCAAAATCTCAC
>NW_027194132.1:0-102758 GCF_032444005.1 Ranitomeya imitator
GAGGACAGACAAGAAGTGCCTGGTCGCTGGAGCATGGGGTTATGGAATGGCTCCGCACTGTACAACAAAGGATCTAGTCCTAAATGTCCAAGTACAGAGTAGAGGGGTGAAAGCTAGCTCTTCACCCCTATGGGTGCCTAACCCTTTATGCAAAGAGTGCAAAGAGTTAGCCGTATGCCTTAAGCCTAGCCAGCACTTGTGCCCATGCCTTAAGCCTTAGCCAGCACTTGTGCCCATGCCTTAAGCCTTAGCCAGCACTTGTGCCCATGCCTTAAGCCTTAGCCAGCACTTGTGCCCATGCCTTAAGCCTTAGCCAGCACTTGTGCCCATGCCTTAAGCCTTAGCCAGCACTTTTGCCCATGCCTTAAGCCTTAGCCAGCATTTTTGAGCCCCTTGCATGTTCGTTTTTCTGTCTTTAGTTACATGATGGTTATGCACACAGGGCAGGCTTTACGCTCTTCGCTCTTGTCCCGTCTGAATGCGCATGCACGACTGTAATTGGGGAAGAAGGCATTACCCATTTACGGAGGACAGACAAGAAGTGCCTGGTCGCTTGGAGCATGGGGTTATGGAGAGGCTCCGCACTGTACAACAAAGGATCTAGTCCTAAATGTCCAAGTACAGAGTAGAGGGGTGAAAGCTAGCTCTTCACCCCTATGCGTGCCTAACCCTTTATGCAAAGAGTGCAAAGAGTTAGCCGTATGCCTTAAGCCTAGCCAGCACTTGTGCCCATGCCTTAAGCCTAGCCAGCACTTGTGCCCATGCCTTAAGCCTTAGCCAGCACTTATGCCCATGCCTTAAGCCTTAGCCAGCACTTGTGCCCATGCCTTCAGCCTTAGCCAGCACTTGTGCCCATGCCTTAAACCTTAGCCAGCACTTGTGCCCATGCCTTAAACCTTAGCCAGCACTTGTGCCCATACCTTAAGCCTTAGCCAGCACTTGTGCCCATGCCTTAAGCCTTAGCCAGCACTTGTGCCCATGCCTTAAGCCTTAGCCAGCACTTGTGCCCATGCCTTAAGCCTTAGCCAGCACTTGTGCCCATGCCTTAAGCCTAGCCAGCACTTGTGCCGTTGCCTTAAGCATAGCCAGCACTTGTGCCTTTGCCTTAAGCATAGCCAGCACTTGTGCCCATGCCTTATGCCTTAGCCAGCACTTGTGCCCTTGCCTTATGCCTAGCCAGCACTTGTGCCCATGCCTTAAGCCTAGCCAGCACTTGTGCCCAGGCCTTAAGCCTAGCCAGCACTTGTGTCCATGCCTTAAGCCTTAGCCAGCACTTGTGCCCATGCCTTAAGCCTAGCCAGCACTTGTGCCGTTGCCTTAAGCATAGCCAGCACTTGTGCCGTTGCCTTAAGCATAGCCAGCACTTATGCCCATGCCTTAAGCCTAGACAGTACTTGTGCCCATGCCTTAAGCCTTAGCCAGCACTTGTGCCCATGCCTTAAGCCTTAGCCAGCACTTGTGCCCATGTCTTAAGCCTTTGCCAGCACTTGTGCCCATGCCTTAAGCCTAGCCAGCACTTGTGCCGTTGCCTTAAGCATAGCCAGCACTTGTGCCATTGCCTTAAGCCTAGCCAGCACTTGTGCCCATGCCTTAAGCCTAGCCAGCACTTGTGCCCATGCCTTAAGCCTTAGCCAGCACTTGTGCCCATGCCTTAAGCCTTAGCCAGCACTTGTGCCCATGCCTTAAGCCTTAGCCAGCACTTGTGCCCATGCCTTAAGCCTTAGCCAGCACTTGTGCCCATGCCTTAAGCCTTAGCCAGCACTTTTGCCCATGCCTTAAGCCTTAGCCAGCACTTTTGAGCCCCTTGCATGTTTGTTTTTCTGTCTTTAGTTACATGATGGTTATGCACACAGGGCAGGCTTTACGCTCTTCGCTCTTGTCCCGTCTGAATGCGCATGCATGACTGTAATTGGGGAAGAAGGCATTAACCATTTACGGAGGACAGACAAGAAGTGCCTGGTCGCTTGGAGCATGGGGTTATGGAGAGGCTCCGCACTGTACAACAAAGATCTAGTCCTAAATGTCCAAGTACAGAGTAGAGGGGTGAAAGCTAGCTCTTCACCCCTATGGGTGCCTAACCCTTTATGCAAAGAGTTAGCCGTATGCCTTAAGCCTAGCCAGCACTTGTGCCCATGCCTTAAGCCTAGCCAGCACTTGTGCCCATGCCTTAAGCCTTAGCCAGCATTTATGCCCATGCCTTAAGCCTTAGCCAGCACTTGTGCCCATGCCTTCAGCCTTAGCCAGCACTTGTGCCCATGCCTTAAACCTTAGCCAGCACTTGTGCCCATGCCTTAAGCCTAGCCAGCACTTGTGCCGTTGCCTTAAGCATAGCCAGCACTTGTGCCGTTGCCTTAAGCATAGCCAGCACTTGTGCCCATGCCTTAAGCCTTAGCCATCACTTGTGCCCATGCCTTATGCCTAGCCAGCACTTGTGCCCTTGCCTTATGCCTAGCCAGCACTTGTGCCCATGCCTTAAGCCTAGCCAGCACTTGTGCCCAGGCCTTAAGCCTAGCCAGCACTTGTGCCCAAGCCTTAAGCCTTAGCCAGCACTTGTGCCCATGCCTTAAGCCTTAGCCAGCACTTGTGCCCATGCCTTAAGCCTTAGCCAGCACTTGTGCCCATGCCTTATGCCTAGCCAGCACTTGTACCCATGCCTTAAGCCTAGCCATCTCTTGTGCCCATGCCTTAAGCCTAGCCATCACTTGTGCCGTTGCCTTAAGCCTAACCAGCACTTGTGCCGTTGCCTTAAGCCTTAGGCAGCACTTCTGCCCATGCCTTAAGCCTAGCCAGTACTTGTGCCCATGCCTTAAGCCTTAGCCAGCACTTGTGCCCATGCCTTAAGCCTTAGCCAGCACTTGTGCCCATGCCTTAAACCTTAGCCAGCACTTGTGCCCATGCCTTAAACCTTAACCAGCACTTGTGCCCATACCTTAAGCCTTAGCCAGCACTTGTGCCCATGCATTAAGCCTTAGCCAGCACTTGTGCCCATGCCTTAAGCCTTAGCCAGCACTTGTGCCCATGCCTTAAGCCTTAGCCAGCACTTGTGCCCATGCCTTAAGCCTAGCCAGCACTTGTGCCGTTGCCTTAAGCATAGCCAGCACTTGTGCCGTTGCCTTAACCATAGCCAGCACTTGTGCCCATGCCTTAAGCCTTAGCCAGCACTTGTGCCCTTGCCTTATGCCTAGCCAGCACTTGTGCCCATGCCTTAAGCCTAGCCAGCACTTGTGCCCAGGCCTTAAGGCTAGCCAGCACTTGTGCCAAGGCCTTAAGCCTTAGCCAGCACTTGTGCCCATGCCTTAAGCCTTAGCCAGCACTTGTGCCCATGCCTTAAGCCTTAGCCAGCACTTGTGCCCATGCCTTAAGCCTAGCCAGCACTTGTGCCCATGCCTTATGCCTAGCCAGCACTTGTACCCATGCCTTAAGCCTAGCCATCTCTTGTGCCCATGCCTTAAGCCTAGCCATCACTTGTGCCGTTGCCTTAAGCCTAACCAGCACTTGTGCCGTTGCCTTAAGCCTTAGGCAGCACTTCTGCCCATGCCTTAAGTCTAGCCAGTACTTGTGCCCATGACTTAAGCCTTAGCCAGCACTTGTGCCCATGCCTTAAGCCTTAGCCAGCACTTGTGCCCATGCCTTAAGCCTTAGCCAGCACTGGTGCCCATGCCTTAAGCCTTAGCCAGCACTTGTGCCCATGCCTTATGCCTAGCCAGCACTTGTGCCCATGCCTTATGCCTAGCCAGCACTTGTGCTCATGCCTTAAGCCTAGCCAGCACTTGTGCCCATGCCTTAAGCCTAGCCAGCACTTGTGCCGTTGCCTTAAGCATAGCAAGCACTTGTGCCGTTGCCTTAAGCATAGCCAGCACTAGTGCCCATGCCTTAAGCCTAGCCAGTACTTGTGCCCATGCCTTAAGCCTTAGCCAGCACTTGTGCCCATGCCTTAAGCCTTAGCCAGCACTTGTGCCCATGCCTTAAGCCTTAGCCAGCACTTGTGCCCATGCCTTAAGCCTTAGCCAGCACTTGTGCCCATGCCTTAAGCCTTAGCCAGCACTTGTGCCCATGCCTTATGGCTAGCCAGCACTTGTGCCTATGCCTTATGCCTAGCCAGCACTTGTGCCCATGCCTTATGCCTAGCCAGCACTTGTGCCCATGCCTTAAGCCTTAGCCAGCACTTGTGCCCATGCCTTAAGCCTTAGCCAGCACTTGTGCCCATGCCTTATGCCTAGCCAGCACTTGTACCCATGCCTTAAGCCTAGCCATCTCTTGTGCCCATGCCTTAAGCCTAGCCATCACTTGTGCCGTTGCCTTAAGCCTAACCAGCACTTGTGCCGTTGCCTTAAGCCTTAGGCAGCACTTCTGCCCATGCCTTAAGCCTAGCCAGTACTTGTGCCCATGCCTTAAGCCTTAGCCAGCACTTGTGCCCATGCCTTAAGCCTTAGCCAGCACTTGTGCCCATGCCTTAAACCTTAGCCAGCACTTGTGCCCATGCCTTAAACCTTAACCAGCACTTGTGCCCATACCTTAAGCCTTAGCCAGCACTTGTGCCCATGCATTAAGCCTTAGCCAGCACTTGTGCCCATGCCTTAAGCCTTAGCCAGCACTTGTGCCCATGCCTTAAGCCTTAGCCAGCACTTGTGCCCATGCCTTAAGCCTAGCCAGCACTTGTGCCGTTGCCTTAAGCATAGCCAGCACTTGTGCCGTTGCCTTAACCATAGCCAGCACTTGTGCCCATGCCTTAAGCCTTAGCCAGCACTTGTGCCCTTGCCTTATGCCTAGCCAGCACTTGTGCCCATGCCTTAAGCCTAGCCAGCACTTGTGCCCAGGCCTTAAGGCTAGCCAGCACTTGTGCCAAGGCCTTAAGCCTTAGCCAGCACTTGTGCCCATGCCTTAAGCCTTAGCCAGCACTTGTGCCCATGCCTTAAGCCTTAGCCAGCACTTGTGCCCATGCCTTAAGCCTAGCCAGCACTTGTGCCCATGCCTTATGCCTAGCCAGCACTTGTACCCATGCCTTAAGCCTAGCCATCTCTTGTGCCCATGCCTTAAGCCTAGCCATCACTTGTGCCGTTGCCTTAAGCCTAACCAGCACTTGTGCCGTTGCCTTAAGCCTTAGGCAGCACTTCTGCCCATGCCTTAAGTCTAGCCAGTACTTGTGCCCATGACTTAAGCCTTAGCCAGCACTTGTGCCCATGCCTTAAGCCTTAGCCAGCACTTGTGCCCATGCCTTAAGCCTTAGCCAGCACTGGTGCCCATGCCTTAAGCCTTAGCCAGCACTTGTGCCCATGCCTTATGCCTAGCCAGCACTTGTGCCCATGCCTTATGCCTAGCCAGCACTTGTGCTCATGCCTTAAGCCTAGCCAGCACTTGTGCCCATGCCTTAAGCCTAGCCAGCACTTGTGCCGTTGCCTTAAGCATAGCAAGCACTTGTGCCGTTGCCTTAAGCATAGCCAGCACTAGTGCCCATGCCTTAAGCCTAGCCAGTACTTGTGCCCATGCCTTAAGCCTTAGCCAGCACTTGTGCCCATGCCTTAAGCCTTAGCCAGCACTTGTGCCCATGCCTTAAGCCTTAGCCAGCACTTGTGCCCATGCCTTAAGCCTTAGCCAGCACTTGTGCCCATGCCTTAAGCCTTAGCCAGCACTTGTGCCCATGCCTTATGGCTAGCCAGCACTTGTGCCTATGCCTTATGCCTAGCCAACACTTGTGCCCATGCCTTATGCCTAGCCAGCACTTGTGCCCATGCCTTATGCCTTAGCCAGCACTTGTGCCCATGCCTTAAGCCTTAGCCAGCACTTGTGCCCATGCCTTAAGCCTTAGCCAGCACTTGTGCCCATGCCTTAAACCTTAGCCAGCACTTGTGCCCATGTCTTATGCCTAGCCAGCACTTGTGCCCATGCCTTATGCCTAGCCAGTACTTGTGCCCATGCCTTATTCGTAGCCAGCACTTGTGCCCATGCCTTATGCCTAGCCAGCACTTGTGCCCATGCCTTATGCCTAGCCAGCACTTGTGCCCATTCCTTAAGCCTAGCCAGCACTTGTGCCCATGCCTTAAGCCTTAGCCAGCACTTGTGCCCATGCCTTAAGCCTTAGCCAGCACTTGTGCCCATGCCTTAAGCCTTAGCCAGCACTTGTGCCCATGCCTTAAGCCTTAGCCAGCACTTGTGCCCATGCCTTAAGCCTTAGCCAGCACTTGTGCCCATGCCTTAAGCCTTAGCCAGCACTTTTGCCCATGCCTTAAGCCTTAGCCAGCACTTTTGAGCCCCTTGCATGTTTGTTTTTCTGTCTTTAGTTACATGATGGTTATGCACACAGGGCAGGCTTTACGCTCTTCGCTCTTGTCCCGTCTGAATGCGCATGCACGACTGTAATTGGGGAAGAAGGCATTACCCATTTACGGAGGACAGACAAGAAGTGCCTGGTCGCTTGGAGCATGGGGTTATGGAGAGGCTCCGCACTGTACAACAAAGGATCTAGTCCTAAATGTCCAAGTACAGAGTAGAGGGGTGAAAGCTAGCTCTTCACCCCTATGGGTGCCTAACCCTTTATGCAAAGAGTGCAAAGAGTTAGCCGTATGCCTTAAGCCTAGCCAGCACTTGTGCCCATGCCTTAAGCCTAGCCAGCACTTGTGCCCATGCCTTAAGCCTTAGCCAGCACTTATGCCCATGCCTTAAGCCTTAGCCAGCACTTGTGCCCATGCCTTCAGCCTTAGCCAGCACTTGTGCCCATGCCTTAAACCTTAGCCAGCACTTGTGCCCATGCCTTAAACCTTAGCCAGCACTTGTGCCCATACCTTAAGCCTTAGCCAGCACTTGTGCCCATGCCTTAAGCCTTAGCCAGCACTTGTGCCCATGCCTTAAGCCTTAGCCAGCACTTGTGCCCATGCCTTAAGCCTTAGCCAGCACTTGTGCCCATGCCTTAAGCCTAGCCAGCACTTGTGCCGTTGCCTTAAGCATAGCCAGCACTTGTGCCTTTGCCTTAAGCATAGCCAGCACTTGTGCCCATGCCTTATGCCTTAGCCAGCACTTGTACCCTTGCCTTATGCCTAGCCAGCACTTGTGCCCATGCCTTAAGCCTAGCCAGCACTTGTGCCCAGGCCTTAAGCCTAGCCAGCACTTGTGTCCATGCCTTAAGCCTTAGCCAGCACTTGTGCCCATGCCTTAAGCCTAGCCAGCACTTGTGCCGTTGCCTTAAGCATAGCCAGCACTTGTGCCGTTGCCTTAAGCATAGCCAGCACTTATGCCCATGCCTTAAGCCTAGACAGTACTTGTGCCCATGCCTTAAGCCTTAGCCAGCACTTGTGCCCATGCCTTAAGCCTTAGCCAGCACTTGTGCCCATGTCTTAAGCCTTTGCCAGCACTTGTGCCCATGCCTTAAGCCTAGCCAGCACTTGTGCCGTTGCCTTAAGCATAGCCAGCACTTGTGCCGTTGCCTTAAGCCTAGCCAGCACTTGTGCCCATACCTTAAGCCTTAGCCAGCACTTGTGCCCATGCCTTAAGCCTTAGCCAGCACTTGTGCCCATGCCTTAAGCCTTAGCCAGCACATGTGCCCATGCCTTAAGCCTTAGCCAGCACTTGTGCCCATGCCCTATGCCTAGCCAGCACTTGTGCCGTTGCCTTAAGCATAGCCAGCACTTGTGCCGTTGCCTTAAGCATAGCCAGCACTTGTGCCCATGCCTTAAGCCTTAGCCAGCACTTGTGCCCTTGCCTTATGCCTAGCCAGCACTTGTGCCCATGCCTTAAGCCTAGCCAGCACTTGTGCCAAGGCCTTAAGCCTAGCCAGCACTTGTGCCCATGCCTTAAGCCTTAGCCAGCACTTGTGCCCATGCCTTAAGCCTTAGCCAGCACTTGTGCCGTTGCCTTAAGCATAGCCAGCACTTGTGCCCATGCCTTAAGCCTTAGCCAGCACTTGTGCCCATGCCTTAAACCTTAGCCAGCACTTGTGCCCATGTCTTATGCCTAGCCAGCACTTGTGCCCATGCCTTATGCCTAGCCAGCACTTGTGCCCATGCCTTATGCCTAGCCAGCACTTGTGCCCATGCCTTATGCCTAGCCAGCACTTGTGCCCATGCCTTAAGCCTAGCCAGCACTTGTGCCCATGCCTTAAGCCTAGCCAGCACTTGTGCCGTTGCCTTAAGCATAGCCAGCACTTGTGCCATTGCCTTAAGCCTAGCCAGCACTTGTGCCCATGCCTTAAGCCTAGCCAGCACTTGTGCCCATGCCTTAAGCCTTAGCCAGCACTTGTGCCCATGCCTTAAGCCTTAGCCAGCACTTGTGCCCATGCCTTAAGCCTTAGCCAGCACTTGTGCCCATGCCTTAAGCCTTAGCCAGCACTTGTGCCCATGCCTTAAGCCTTAGCCAGCACTTTTGCCCATGCCTTAAGCCTTAGCCAGCACTTTTGAGCCCCTTGCATGTTTGTTTTTCTGTCTTTAGTTACATGATGGTTATGCACACAGGGCAGGCTTTACGCTCTTCGCTCTTGTCCCGTCTGAATGCGCATGCATGACTGTAATTGGGGAAGAAGGCATTAACCATTTACGGAGGACAGACAAGAAGTGCCTGGTCGCTTGGAGCATGGGGTTATGGAGAGGCTCCGCACTGTACAACAAAGATCTAGTCCTAAATGTCCAAGTACAGAGTAGAGGGGTGAAAGCTAGCTCTTCACCCCTATGGGTGCCTAACCCTTTATGCAAAGAGTTAGCCGTATGCCTTAAGCCTAGCCAGCACTTGTGCCCATGCCTTAAGCCTAGCCAGCACTTGTGCCCATGCCTTAAGCCTTAGCCAGCATTTATGCCCATGCCTTAAGCCTTAGCCAGCACTTGTGCCCATGCCTTCAGCCTTAGCCAGCACTTGTGCCCATGCCTTAAACCTTAGCCAGCACTTGTGCCCATGCCTTAAGCCTAGCCAGCACTTGTGCCGTTGCCTTAAGCATAGCCAGCACTTGTGCCGTTGCCTTAAGCATAGCCAGCACTTGTGCCCATGCCTTAAGCCTTAGCCATCACTTGTGCCCATGCCTTATGCCTAGCCAGCACTTGTGCCCTTGCCTTATGCCTAGCCAGCACTTGTGCCCATGCCTTAAGCCTAGCCAGCACTTGTGCCCAGGCCTTAAGCCTAGCCAGCACTTGTGCCCAAGCCTTAAGCCTTAGCCAGCACTTGTGCCCATGCCTTAAGCCTTAGCCAGCACTTGTGCCCATGCCTTAAGCCTTAGCCAGCACTTGTGCCCATGCCTTATGCCTAGCCAGCACTTGTACCCATGCCTTAAGCCTAGCCATCTCTTGTGCCCATGCCTTAAGCCTAGCCATCACTTGTGCCGTTGCCTTAAGCCTAACCAGCACTTGTGCCGTTGCCTTAAGCCTTAGGCAGCACTTCTGCCCATGCCTTAAGCCTAGCCAGTACTTGTGCCCATGCCTTAAGCCTTAGCCAGCACTTGTGCCCATGCCTTAAGCCTTAGCCAGCACTTGTGCCCATGCCTTAAACCTTAGCCAGCACTTGTGCCCATGCCTTAAACCTTAACCAGCACTTGTGCCCATACCTTAAGCCTTAGCCAGCACTTGTGCCCATGCATTAAGCCTTAGCCAGCACTTGTGCCCATGCCTTAAGCCTTAGCCAGCACTTGTGCCCATGCCTTAAGCCTTAGCCAGCACTTGTGCCCATGCCTTAAGCCTAGCCAGCACTTGTGCCGTTGCCTTAAGCATAGCCAGCACTTGTGCCGTTGCCTTAACCATAGCCAGCACTTGTGCCCATGCCTTAAGCCTTAGCCAGCACTTGTGCCCTTGCCTTATGCCTAGCCAGCACTTGTGCCCATGCCTTAAGCCTAGCCAGCACTTGTGCCCAGGCCTTAAGGCTAGCCAGCACTTGTGCCAAGGCCTTAAGCCTTAGCCAGCACTTGTGCCCATGCCTTAAGCCTTAGCCAGCACTTGTGCCCATGCCTTAAGCCTTAGCCAGCACTTGTGCCCATGCCTTAAGCCTAGCCAGCACTTGTGCCCATGCCTTATGCCTAGCCAGCACTTGTACCCATGCCTTAAGCCTAGCCATCTCTTGTGCCCATGCCTTAAGCCTAGCCATCACTTGTGCCGTTGCCTTAAGCCTAACCAGCACTTGTGCCGTTGCCTTAAGCCTTAGGCAGCACTTCTGCCCATGCCTTAAGTCTAGCCAGTACTTGTGCCCATGACTTAAGCCTTAGCCAGCACTTGTGCCCATGCCTTAAGCCTTAGCCAGCACTTGTGCCCATGCCTTAAGCCTTAGCCAGCACTGGTGCCCATGCCTTAAGCCTTAGCCAGCACTTGTGCCCATGCCTTATGCCTAGCCAGCACTTGTGCCCATGCCTTATGCCTAGCCAGCACTTGTGCTCATGCCTTAAGCCTAGCCAGCACTTGTGCCCATGCCTTAAGCCTAGCCAGCACTTGTGCCGTTGCCTTAAGCATAGCAAGCACTTGTGCCGTTGCCTTAAGCATAGCCAGCACTAGTGCCCATGCCTTAAGCCTAGCCAGTACTTGTGCCCATGCCTTAAGCCTTAGCCAGCACTTGTGCCCATGCCTTAAGCCTTAGCCAGCACTTGTGCCCATGCCTTAAGCCTTAGCCAGCACTTGTGCCCATGCCTTAAGCCTTAGCCAGCACTTGTGCCCATGCCTTAAGCCTTAGCCAGCACTTGTGCCCATGCCTTATGGCTAGCCAGCACTTGTGCCTATGCCTTATGCCTAGCCAGCACTTGTGCCCATGCCTTATGCCTAGCCAGCACTTGTGCCCATGCCTTAAGCCTTAGCCAGCACTTGTGCCCATGCCTTAAGCCTTAGCCAGCACTTGTGCCCATGCCTTATGCCTAGCCAGCACTTGTACCCATGCCTTAAGCCTAGCCATCTCTTGTGCCCATGCCTTAAGCCTAGCCATCACTTGTGCCGTTGCCTTAAGCCTAACCAGCACTTGTGCCGTTGCCTTAAGCCTTAGGCAGCACTTCTGCCCATGCCTTAAGCCTAGCCAGTACTTGTGCCCATGCCTTAAGCCTTAGCCAGCACTTGTGCCCATGCCTTAAGCCTTAGCCAGCACTTGTGCCCATGCCTTAAACCTTAGCCAGCACTTGTGCCCATGCCTTAAACCTTAACCAGCACTTGTGCCCATACCTTAAGCCTTAGCCAGCACTTGTGCCCATGCATTAAGCCTTAGCCAGCACTTGTGCCCATGCCTTAAGCCTTAGCCAGCACTTGTGCCCATGCCTTAAGCCTTAGCCAGCACTTGTGCCCATGCCTTAAGCCTAGCCAGCACTTGTGCCGTTGCCTTAAGCATAGCCAGCACTTGTGCCGTTGCCTTAACCATAGCCAGCACTTGTGCCCATGCCTTAAGCCTTAGCCAGCACTTGTGCCCTTGCCTTATGCCTAGCCAGCACTTGTGCCCATGCCTTAAGCCTAGCCAGCACTTGTGCCCAGGCCTTAAGGCTAGCCAGCACTTGTGCCAAGGCCTTAAGCCTTAGCCAGCACTTGTGCCCATGCCTTAAGCCTTAGCCAGCACTTGTGCCCATGCCTTAAGCCTTAGCCAGCACTTGTGCCCATGCCTTAAGCCTAGCCAGCACTTGTGCCCATGCCTTATGCCTAGCCAGCACTTGTACCCATGCCTTAAGCCTAGCCATCTCTTGTGCCCATGCCTTAAGCCTAGCCATCACTTGTGCCGTTGCCTTAAGCCTAACCAGCACTTGTGCCGTTGCCTTAAGCCTTAGGCAGCACTTCTGCCCATGCCTTAAGTCTAGCCAGTACTTGTGCCCATGACTTAAGCCTTAGCCAGCACTTGTGCCCATGCCTTAAGCCTTAGCCAGCACTTGTGCCCATGCCTTAAGCCTTAGCCAGCACTGGTGCCCATGCCTTAAGCCTTAGCCAGCACTTGTGCCCATGCCTTATGCCTAGCCAGCACTTGTGCCCATGCCTTATGCCTAGCCAGCACTTGTGCTCATGCCTTAAGCCTAGCCAGCACTTGTGCCCATGCCTTAAGCCTAGCCAGCACTTGTGCCGTTGCCTTAAGCATAGCAAGCA
This sequence comes from Ranitomeya imitator, assembly GCF_032444005.1. Taxonomy (NCBI): domain Eukaryota; kingdom Metazoa; phylum Chordata; class Amphibia; order Anura; family Dendrobatidae; genus Ranitomeya; species Ranitomeya imitator. The sequence continues at coordinate 12,003 of NW_027194132.1, forward strand.
CTTGTGCCGTTGCCTTAAGCATAGCCAGCACTAGTGCCCATGCCTTAAGCCTAGCCAGTACTTGTGCCCATGCCTTAAGCCTTAGCCAGCACTTGTGCCCATGCCTTAAGCCTTAGCCAGCACTTGTGCCCATGCCTTAAGCCTTAGCCAGCACTTGTGCCCATGCCTTAAGCCTTAGCCAGCACTTGTGCCCATGCCTTAAGCCTTAGCCAGCACTTGTGCCCATGCCTTATGGCTAGCCAGCACTTGTGCCTATGCCTTATGCCTAGCCAACACTTGTGCCCATGCCTTATGCCTAGCCAGCACTTGTGCCCATGCCTTATGCCTTAGCCAGCACTTGTGCCCATGCCTTAAGCCTTAGCCAGCACTTGTGCCCATGCCTTAAGCCTTAGCCAGCACTTGTGCCCATGCCTTAAACCTTAGCCAGCACTTGTGCCCATGTCTTATGCCTAGCCAGCACTTGTGCCCATGCCTTATGCCTAGCCAGTACTTGTGCCCATGCCTTATTCGTAGCCAGCACTTGTGCCCATGCCTTATGCCTAGCCAGCACTTGTGCCCATGCCTTATGCCTAGCCAGCACTTGTGCCCATTCCTTAAGCCTAGCCAGCACTTGTGCCCATGCCTTAAGCCTTAGCCAGCACTTGTGCCCATGCCTTAAGCCTTAGCCAGCACTTGTGCCCATGCCTTAAGCCTTAGCCAGCACTTGTGCCCATGCCTTAAGCCTTAGCCAGCACTTGTGCCCATGCCTTAAGCCTTAGCCAGCACTTGTGCCCATGCCTTAAGCCTTAGCCAGCACTTTTGCCCATGCCTTAAGCCTTAGCCAGCACTTTTGAGCCCCTTGCATGTTTGTTTTTCTGTCTTTAGTTACATGATGGTTATGCACACAGGGCAGGCTTTACGCTCTTCGCTCTTGTCCCGTCTGAATGCGCATGCACGACTGTAATTGGGGAAGAAGGCATTACCCATTTACGGAGGACAGACAAGAAGTGCCTGGTCGCTTGGAGCATGGGGTTATGGAGAGGCTCCGCACTGTACAACAAAGGATCTAGTCCTAAATGTCCAAGTACAGAGTAGAGGGGTGAAAGCTAGCTCTTCACCCCTATGGGTGCCTAACCCTTTATGCAAAGAGTGCAAAGAGTTAGCCGTATGCCTTAAGCCTAGCCAGCACTTGTGCCCATGCCTTAAGCCTAGCCAGCACTTGTGCCCATGCCTTAAGCCTTAGCCAGCACTTATGCCCATGCATTAAGCCTTAGCCAGCACTTGTGCCCATGCCTTCAGCCTTAGCCAGCACTTGTGCCCATGCCTTAAACCTTAGCCAGCACTTGTGCCCATGCCTTAAACCTTAGCCAGCACTTGTGCCCATACCTTAAGCCTTAGCCAGCACTTGTGCCCATGCCTTAAGCCTTAGCCAGCACTTGTGCCCATGCCTTAAGCCTTAGCCAGCACTTGTGCCCATGCCTTAAGCCTTAGCCAGCACTTGTGCCCATGCCTTAAGCCTAGCCAGCACTTGTGCCGTTGCCTTAAGCATAGCCAGCACTTGTGCCTTTGCCTTAAGCATAGCCAGCACTTGTGCCCATGCCTTATGCCTTAGCCAGCACTTGTACCCTTGCCTTATGCCTAGCCAGCACTTGTGCCCATGCCTTAAGCCTAGCCAGCACTTGTGCCCAGGCCTTAAGCCTAGCCAGCACTTGTGTCCATGCCTTAAGCCTTAGCCAGCACTTGTGCCCATGCCTTAAGCCTAGCCAGCACTTGTGCCGTTGCCTTAAGCATAGCCAGCACTTGTGCCGTTGCCTTAAGCATAGCCAGCACTTATGCCCATGCCTTAAGCCTAGACAGTACTTGTGCCCATGCCTTAAGCCTTAGCCAGCACTTGTGCCCATGCCTTAAGCCTTAGCCAGCACTTGTGCCCATGTCTTAAGCCTTTGCCAGCACTTGTGCCCATGCCTTAAGCCTAGCCAGCACTTGTGCCGTTGCCTTAAGCATAGCCAGCACTTGTGCCGTTGCCTTAAGCCTAGCCAGCACTTGTGCCCATACCTTAAGCCTTAGCCAGCACTTGTGCCCATGCCTTAAGCCTTAGCCAGCACTTGTGCCCATGCCTTAAGCCTTAGCCAGCACATGTGCCCATGCCTTAAGCCTTAGCCAGCACTTGTGCCCATGCCCTATGCCTAGCCAGCACTTGTGCCGTTGCCTTAAGCATAGCCAGCACTTGTGCCGTTGCCTTAAGCATAGCCAGCACTTGTGCCCATGCCTTAAGCCTTAGCCAGCACTTGTGCCCTTGCCTTATGCCTAGCCAGCACTTGTGCCCATGCCTTAAGCCTAGCCAGCACTTGTGCCAAGGCCTTAAGCCTAGCCAGCACTTGTGCCCATGCCTTAAGCCTTAGCCAGCACTTGTGCCCATGCCTTAAGCCTTAGCCAGCACTTGTGCCGTTGCCTTAAGCATAGCCAGCACTTGTGCCCATGCCTTAAGCCTTAGCCAGCACTTGTGCCCATGCCTTAAACCTTAGCCAGCACTTGTGCCCATGTCTTATGCCTAGCCAGCACTTGTGCCCATGCCTTATGCCTAGCCAGCACTTGTGCCCATGCCTTATGCCTAGCCAGCACTTGTGCCCATGCCTTATGCCTAGCCAGCACTTGTGCCCATGCCTTAAGCCTAGCCAGCACTTGTGCCCATGCCTTAAGCCTAGCCAGCACTTGTGCCGTTGCCTTAAGCATAGCCAGCACTTGTGCCATTGCCTTAAGCCTAGCCAGCACTTGTGCCCATGCCTTAAGCCTAGCCAGGACTTGTGCCCATGCCTTAAGCCTTAGCCAGCACTTGTGCCCATGCCTTAAGCCTTAGCCAGCACTTGTGCCCATGCCTTAAGCCTTAGCCAGCACTTGTGCCCATGCCTTAAGCCTTAGCCAGCACTTGTGCCCATGCCTTAAGCCTTAGCCAGCACTTTTGCCCATGCCTTAAGCCTTAGCCAGCACTTTTGAGCCCCTTGCATGTTTGTTTTTCTGTCTTTAGTTACATGATGGTTATGCACACAGGGCAGGCTTTACGCTCTTCGCTCTTGTCCCGTCTGAATGCGCATGCATGACTGTAATTGGGGAAGAAGGCATTAACCATTTACGGAGGACAGACAAGAAGTGCCTGGTCGCTTGGAGCATGGGGTTATGGAGAGGCTCCGCACTGTACAACAAAGATCTAGTCCTAAATGTCCAAGTACAGAGTAGAGGGGTGAAAGCTAGCTCTTCACCCCTATGGGTGCCTAACCCTTTATGCAAAGAGTTAGCCGTATGCCTTAAGCCTAGCCAGCACTTGTGCCCATGCCTTAAGCCTAGCCAGCACTTGTGCCCATGCCTTAAGCCTTAGCCAGCATTTATGCCCATGCCTTAAGCCTTAGCCAGCACTTGTGCCCATGCCTTCAGCCTTAGCCAGCACTTGTGCCCATGCCTTAAACCTTAGCCAGCACTTGTGCCCATGCCTTAAGCCTAGCCAGCACTTGTGCCGTTGCCTTAAGCATAGCCAGCACTTGTGCCGTTGCCTTAAGCATAGCCAGCACTTGTGCCCATGCCTTAAGCCTTAGCCATCACTTGTGCCCATGCCTTATGCCTAGCCAGCACTTGTGCCCTTGCCTTATGCCTAGCCAGCACTTGTGCCCATGCCTTAAGCCTAGCCAGTACTTGTGCCCAGGCCTTAAGCCTAGCCAGCACTTGTGCCCAAGCCTTAAGCCTTAGCCAGCACTTGTGCCCATGCCTTAAGCCTTAGCCAGCACTTGTGCCCATGCCTTAAGCCTTAGCCAGCACTTGTGCCCATGCCTTATGCCTAGCCAGCACTTGTACCCATGCCTTAAGCCTAGCCATCTCTTGTGCCCATGCCTTAAGCCTAGCCATCACTTGTGCCGTTGCCTTAAGCCTAACCAGCACTTGTGCCGTTGCCTTAAGCCTTAGGCAGCACTTCTGCCCATGCCTTAAGCCTAGCCAGTACTTGTGCCCATGCCTTAAGCCTTAGCCAGCACTTGTGCCCATGCCTTAAGCCTTAGCCAGCACTTGTGCCCATGCCTTAAACCTTAGCCAGCACTTGTGCCCATGCCTTAAACCTTAACCAGCACTTGTGCCCATACCTTAAGCCTTAGCCAGCACTTGTGCCCATGCATTAAGCCTTAGCCAGCACTTGTGCCCATGCCTTAAGCCTTAGCCAGCACTTGTGCCCATGCCTTAAACCTTAGCCAGCACTTGTGCCCATGCCTTAAGCCTAGCCAGCACTTGTGCCGTTGCCTTAAGCATAGCCAGCACTTGTGCCGTTGCCTTAACCATAGCCAGCACTTGTGCCCATGCCTTAAGCCTTAGCCAGCACTTGTGCCCTTGCCTTATGCCTAGCCAGCACTTGTGCCCATGCCTTAAGCCTAGCCAGCACTTGTGCCCAGGCCTTAAGGCTAGCCAGCACTTGTGCCAAGGCCTTAAGCCTTAGCCAGCACTTGTGCCCATGCCTTAAGCCTTAGCCAGCACTTGTGCCCATGCCTTAAGCCTTAGCCAGCACTTGTGCCCATGCCTTAAGCCTAGCCAGCACTTGTGCCCATGCCTTATGCCTAGCCAGCACTTGTACCCATGCCTTAAGCCTAGCCATCTCTTGTGCCCATGCCTTAAGCCTAGCCATCACTTGTGCCGTTGCCTTAAGCCTAACCAGCACTTGTGCCGTTGCCTTAAGCCTTAGGCAGCACTTCTGCCCATGCCTTAAGTCTAGCCAGTACTTGTGCCCATGACTTAAGCCTTAGCCAGCACTTGTGCCCATGCCTTAAGCCTTAGCCAGCACTTGTGCCCATGCCTTAAGCCTTAGCCAGCACTGGTGCCCATGCCTTAAGCCTTAGCCAGCACTTGTGCCCATGCCTTATGCCTAGCCAGCACTTGTGCCCATGCCTTATGCCTAGCCAGCACTTGTGCTCATGCCTTAAGCCTAGCCAGCACTTGTGCCCATGCCTTAAGCCTAGCCAGCACTTGTGCCGTTGCCTTAAGCATAGCAAGCACTTGTGCCGTTGCCTTAAGCATAGCCAGCACTAGTGCCCATGCCTTAAGCCTAGCCAGTACTTGTGCCCATGCCTTAAGCCTTAGCCAGCACTTGTGCCCATGCCTTAAGCCTTAGCCAGCACTTGTGCCCATGCCTTAAGCCTTAGCCAGCACTTGTGCCCATGCCTTAAGCCTTAGCCAGCACTTGTGCCCATGCCTTAAGCCTTAGCCAGCACTTGTGCCCATGCCTTATGGCTAGCCAGCACTTGTGCCTATGCTTTATGCCTAGCCAGCACTTGTGCCCATGCCTTATGCCTAGCCAGCACTTGTGCCCATGCCTTAAGCCTTAGCCAGCACTTGTGCCCATGCCTTAAGCCTTAGCCAGCACTTGTGCCCATGCCTTAAGCCTTAGCCAGCACTTGTGCCCATGCCTTAAGCCTTAGCCAGCACTTGTGCCCATGCCTTAAGCCTAGCCAGCACTTGTGCCGTTGCCTTAAGCATAGCCAGCACTTGTGCCCATGCCTTAAGCCTTAGCCAGCACTTGTGCCCATGCCTTAAGCCTTAGCCAGCACTTGTGCCCATGCCTTAAGCCTTAGCCAGCACTTGTGCCCATGCCTTATGCCTAGCCAGCACTTGTGCCCATGCCTTATGCCTAGCCAGCACTTGTGCCCATTCCTTAAGCCTAGCCAGCACTTGTGCCCATGCCTTAAGCCTTAGCCAGCACTTGTGCCCATGCCTTAAGCCTTAGCCAGCACTTGTGCCCATGCCTTAAGCCTTAGCCAGCACTTGTGCCCATGCCTTAAGCCTTAGCCAGCACTTGTGCCCATGCCTTAAGCCTTAGCCAGCACTTGTGCCCATGCCTTAAGCCTTAGCCAGCACTTTTGCCCATGCCTTAAGCCTTAGCCAGCACTTTTGAGCCCCTTGCATGTTTGTTTTTCTGTCTTTAGTTACATGATGGTTATGCACACAGGGCAGGCTTTACGCTCTTCGCTCTTGTCCCGTCTGAATGCGCATGCACGACTGTAATTGGGGAAGAAGGCATTACCCATTTACGGAGGACAGACAAGAAGTGCCTGGTCGCTTGGAGCATGGGGTTATGGAATGGCTCCGCACTGTACAACAAAGGATCTAGTCCTAAATGTCCAAGTACAGAGTAGAGGGGTGAAAGCTAGCTCTTCACCCCTATGGGTGCCTAACCCTTTATGCAAAGAGTGCAAAGAGTTAGCCGTATGCCTTAAGCCTAGCCAGCACTTGTGCCCATGCCTTAAGCCTTAGCCAGCACTTGTGCCCATGCCTTAAGCCTTAGCCAGCACTTGTGCCCATGCCTTAAGCCTTAGCCAGCACTTGTGCCCATGCCTTAAGCCTTAGCCAGCACTTGTGCCCATGCCTTAAGCCTTAGCCAGCACTTTTGCCCATGCCTTAAGCCTTAGCCAGCATTTTTGAGCCCCTTGCATGTTCGTTTTTCTGTCTTTAGTTACATGATGGTTATGCACACAGGGCAGGCTTTACGCTCTTCGCTCTTGTCCCGTCTGAATGCGCATGCACGACTGTAATTGGGGAAGAAGGCATTACCCATTTACGGAGGACAGACAAGAAGTGCCTGGTCGCTTGGAGCATGGGGTTATGGAGAGGCTCCGCACTGTACAACAAAGGATCTAGTCCTAAATGTCCAAGTACAGAGTAGAGGGGTGAAAGCTAGCTCTTCACCCCTATGCGTGCCTAACCCTTTATGCAAAGAGTGCAAAGAGTTAGCCGTATGCCTTAAGCCTAGCCAGCACTTGTGCCCATGCCTTAAGCCTAGCCAGCACTTGTGCCCATGCCTTAAGCCTTAGCCAGCACTTATGCCCATGCCTTAAGCCTTAGCCAGCACTTGTGCCCATGCCTTCAGCCTTAGCCAGCACTTGTGCCCATGCCTTAAACCTTAGCCAGCACTTGTGCCCATGCCTTAAACCTTAGCCAGCACTTGTGCCCATACCTTAAGCCTTAGCCAGCACTTGTGCCCATGCCTTAAGCCTTAGCCAGCACTTGTGCCCATGCCTTAAGCCTTAGCCAGCACTTGTGCCCATGCCTTAAGCCTTAGCCAGCACTTGTGCCCATGCCTTAAGCCTAGCCAGCACTTGTGCCGTTGCCTTAAGCATAGCCAGCACTTGTGCCTTTGCCTTAAGCATAGCCAGCACTTGTGCCCATGCCTTATGCCTTAGCCAGCACTTGTGCCCTTGCCTTATGCCTAGCCAGCACTTGTGCCCATGCCTTAAGCCTAGCCAGCACTTGTGCCCAGGCCTTAAGCCTAGCCAGCACTTGTGTCCATGCCTTAAGCCTTAGCCAGCACTTGTGCCCATGCCTTAAGCCTAGCCAGCACTTGTGCCGTTGCCTTAAGCATAGCCAGCACTTGTGCCGTTGCCTTAAGCATAGCCAGCACTTATGCCCATGCCTTAAGCCTAGACAGTACTTGTGCCCATGCCTTAAGCCTTAGCCAGCACTTGTGCCCATGCCTTAAGCCTTAGCCAGCACTTGTGCCCATGTCTTAAGCCTTTGCCAGCACTTGTGCCCATGCCTTAAGCCTAGCCAGCACTTGTGCCGTTGCCTTAAGCATAGCCAGCACTTGTGCCATTGCCTTAAGCCTAGCCAGCACTTGTGCCCATGCCTTAAGCCTAGCCAGCACTTGTGCCCATGCCTTAAGCCTTAGCCAGCACTTGTGCCCATGCCTTAAGCCTTAGCCAGCACTTGTGCCCATGCCTTAAGCCTTAGCCAGCACTTGTGCCCATGCCTTAAGCCTTAGCCAGCACTTGTGCCCATGCCTTAAGCCTTAGCCAGCACTTTTGCCCATGCCTTAAGCCTTAGCCAGCACTTTTGAGCCCCTTGCATGTTTGTTTTTCTGTCTTTAGTTACATGATGGTTATGCACACAGGGCAGGCTTTACGCTCTTCGCTCTTGTCCCGTCTGAATGCGCATGCATGACTGTAATTGGGGAAGAAGGCATTAACCATTTACGGAGGACAGACAAGAAGTGCCTGGTCGCTTGGAGCATGGGGTTATGGAGAGGCTCCGCACTGTACAACAAAGATCTAGTCCTAAATGTCCAAGTACAGAGTAGAGGGGTGAAAGCTAGCTCTTCACCCCTATGGGTGCCTAACCCTTTATGCAAAGAGTTAGCCGTATGCCTTAAGCCTAGCCAGCACTTGTGCCCATGCCTTAAGCCTAGCCAGCACTTGTGCCCATGCCTTAAGCCTTAGCCAGCATTTATGCCCATGCCTTAAGCCTTAGCCAGCACTTGTGCCCATGCCTTCAGCCTTAGCCAGCACTTGTGCCCATGCCTTAAACCTTAGCCAGCACTTGTGCCCATGCCTTAAGCCTAGCCAGCACTTGTGCCGTTGCCTTAAGCATAGCCAGCACTTGTGCCGTTGCCTTAAGCATAGCCAGCACTTGTGCCCATGCCTTAAGCCTTAGCCATCACTTGTGCCCATGCCTTATGCCTAGCCAGCACTTGTGCCCTTGCCTTATGCCTAGCCAGCACTTGTGCCCATGCCTTAAGCCTAGCCAGCACTTGTGCCCAGGCCTTAAGCCTAGCCAGCACTTGTGCCCAAGCCTTAAGCCTTAGCCAGCACTTGTGCCCATGCCTTAAGCCTTAGCCAGCACTTGTGCCCATGCCTTAAGCCTTAGCCAGCACTTGTGCCCATGCCTTATGCCTAGCCAGCACTTGTACCCATGCCTTAAGCCTAGCCATCTCTTGTGCCCATGCCTTAAGCCTAGCCATCACTTGTGCCGTTGCCTTAAGCCTAACCAGCACTTGTGCCGTTGCCTTAAGCCTTAGGCAGCACTTCTGCCCATGCCTTAAGCCTAGCCAGTACTTGTGCCCATGCCTTAAGCCTTAGCCAGCACTTGTGCCCATGCCTTAAGCCTTAGCCAGCACTTGTGCCCATGCCTTAAACCTTAGCCAGCACTTGTGCCCATGCCTTAAACCTTAACCAGCACTTGTGCCCATACCTTAAGCCTTAGCCAGCACTTGTGCCCATGCATTAAGCCTTAGCCAGCACTTGTGCCCATGCCTTAAGCCTTAGCCAGCACTTGTGCCCATGCCTTAAGCCTTAGCCAGCACTTGTGCCCATGCCTTAAGCCTAGCCAGCACTTGTGCCGTTGCCTTAAGCATAGCCAGCACTTGTGCCGTTGCCTTAACCATAGCCAGCACTTGTGCCCATGCCTTAAGCCTTAGCCAGCACTTGTGCCCTTGCCTTATGCCTAGCCAGCACTTGTGCCCATGCCTTAAGCCTAGCCAGCACTTGTGCCCAGGCCTTAAGGCTAGCCAGCACTTGTGCCAAGGCCTTAAGCCTTAGCCAGCACTTGTGCCCATGCCTTAAGCCTTAGCCAGCACTTGTGCCCATGCCTTAAGCCTTAGCCAGCACTTGTGCCCATGCCTTAAGCCTAGCCAGCACTTGTGCCCATGCCTTATGCCTAGCCAGCACTTGTACCCATGCCTTAAGCCTAGCCATCTCTTGTGCCCATGCCTTAAGCCTAGCCATCACTTGTGCCGTTGCCTTAAGCCTAACCAGCACTTGTGCCGTTGCCTTAAGCCTTAGGCAGCACTTCTGCCCATGCCTTAAGTCTAGCCAGTACTTGTGCCCATGACTTAAGCCTTAGCCAGCACTTGTGCCCATGCCTTAAGCCTTAGCCAGCACTTGTGCCCATGCCTTAAGCCTTAGCCAGCACTGGTGCCCATGCCTTAAGCCTTAGCCAGCACTTGTGCCCATGCCTTATGCCTAGCCAGCACTTGTGCCCATGCCTTATGCCTAGCCAGCACTTGTGCTCATGCCTTAAGCCTAGCCAGCACTTGTGCCCATGCCTTAAGCCTAGCCAGCACTTGTGCCGTTGCCTTAAGCATAGCAAGCACTTGTGCCGTTGCCTTAAGCATAGCCAGCACTAGTGCCCATGCCTTAAGCCTAGCCAGTACTTGTGCCCATGCCTTAAGCCTTAGCCAGCACTTGTGCCCATGCCTTAAGCCTTAGCCAGCACTTGTGCCCATGCCTTAAGCCTTAGCCAGCACTTGTGCCCATGCCTTAAGCCTTAGCCAGCACTTGTGCCCATGCCTTAAGCCTTAGCCAGCACTTGTGCCCATGCCTTATGGCTAGCCAGCACTTGTGCCTATGCCTTATGCCTAGCCAGCACTTGTGCCCATGCCTTATGCCTAGCCAGCACTTGTGCCCATGCCTTAAGCCTTAGCCAGCACTTGTGCCCATGCCTTAAGCCTTAGCCAGCACTTGTGCCCATGCCTTATGCCTAGCCAGCACTTGTACCCATGCCTTAAGCCTAGCCATCTCTTGTGCCCATGCCTTAAGCCTAGCCATCACTTGTGCCGTTGCCTTAAGCCTAACCAGCACTTGTGCCGTTGCCTTAAGCCTTAGGCAGCACTTCTGCCCATGCCTTAAGCCTAGCCAGTACTTGTGCCCATGCCTTAAGCCTTAGCCAGCACTTGTGCCCATGCCTTAAGCCTTAGCCAGCACTTGTGCCCATGCCTTAAACCTTAGCCAGCACTTGTGCCCATGCCTTAAACCTTAACCAGCACTTGTGCCCATACCTTAAGCCTTAGCCAGCACTTGTGCCCATGCATTAAGCCTTAGCCAGCACTTGTGCCCATGCCTTAAGCCTTAGCCAGCACTTGTGCCCATGCCTTAAGCCTTAGCCAGCACTTGTGCCCATGCCTTAAGCCTAGCCAGCACTTGTGCCGTTGCCTTAAGCATAGCCAGCACTTGTGCCGTTGCCTTAACCATAGCCAGCACTTGTGCCCATGCCTTAAGCCTTAGCCAGCACTTGTGCCCTTGCCTTATGCCTAGCCAGCACTTGTGCCCATGCCTTAAGCCTAGCCAGCACTTGTGCCCAGGCCTTAAGGCTAGCCAGCACTTGTGCCAAGGCCTTAAGCCTTAGCCAGCACTTGTGCCCATGCCTTAAGCCTTAGCCAGCACTTGTGCCCATGCCTTAAGCCTTAGCCAGCACTTGTGCCCATGCCTTAAGCCTAGCCAGCACTTGTGCCCATGCCTTATGCCTAGCCAGCACTTGTACCCATGCCTTAAGCCTAGCCATCTCTTGTGCCCATGCCTTAAGCCTAGCCATCACTTGTGCCGTTGCCTTAAGCCTAACCAGCACTTGTGCCGTTGCCTTAAGCCTTAGGCAGCACTTCTGCCCATGCCTTAAGTCTAGCCAGTACTTGTGCCCATGACTTAAGCCTTAGCCAGCACTTGTGCCCATGCCTTAAGCCTTAGCCAGCACTTGTGCCCATGCCTTAAGCCTTAGCCAGCACTGGTGCCCATGCCTTAAGCCTTAGCCAGCACTTGTGCCCATGCCTTATGCCTAGCCAGCACTTGTGCCCATGCCTTATGCCTAGCCAGCACTTGTGCTCATGCCTTAAGCCTAGCCAGCACTTGTGCCCATGCCTTAAGCCTAGCCAGCACTTGTGCCGTTGCCTTAAGCATAGCAAGCACTTGTGCCGTTGCCTTAAGCATAGCCAGCACTAGTGCCCATGCCTTAAGCCTAGCCAGTACTTGTGCCCATGCCTTAAGCCTTAGCCAGCACTTGTGCCCATGCCTTAAGCCTTAGCCAGCACTTGTGCCCATGCCTTAAGCCTTAGCCAGCACTTGTGCCCATGCCTTAAGCCTTAGCCAGCACTTGTGCCCATGCCTTAAGCCTTAGCCAGCACTTGTGCCCATGCCTTATGGCTAGCCAGCACTTGTGCCTATGCCTTATGCCTAGCCAACACTTGTGCCCATGCCTTATGCCTAGCCAGCACTTGTGCCCATGCCTTATGCCTTAGCCAGCACTTGTGCCCATGCCTTAAGCCTTAGCCAGCACTTGTGCCCATGCCTTAAGCCTTAGCCAGCACTTGTGCCCATGCCTTAAACCTTAGCCAGCACTTGTGCCCATGTCTTATGCCTAGCCAGCACTTGTGCCCATGCCTTATGCCTAGCCAGTACTTGTGCCCATGCCTTATTCGTAGCCAGCACTTGTGCCCATGCCTTATGCCTAGCCAGCACTTGTGCCCATGCCTTATGCCTAGCCAGCACTTGTGCCCATTCCTTAAGCCTAGCCAGCACTTGTGCCCATGCCTTAAGCCTTAGCCAGCACTTGTGCCCATGCCTTAAGCCTTAGCCAGCACTTGTGCCCATGCCTTAAGCCTTAGCCAGCACTTGTGCCCATGCCTTAAGCCTTAGCCAGCACTTGTGCCCATGCCTTAAGCCTTAGCCAGCACTTGTGCCCATGCCTTAAGCCTTAGCCAGCACTTTTGCCCATGCCTTAAGCCTTAGCCAGCACTTTTGAGCCCCTTGCATGTTTGTTTTTCTGTCTTTAGTTACATGATGGTTATGCACACAGGGCAGGCTTTACGCTCTTCGCTCTTGTCCCGTCTGAATGCGCATGCACGACTGTAATTGGGGAAGAAGGCATTACCCATTTACGGAGGACAGACAAGAAGTGCCTGGTCGCTTGGAGCATGGGGTTATGGAGAGGCTCCGCACTGTACAACAAAGGATCTAGTCCTAAATGTCCAAGTACAGAGTAGAGGGGTGAAAGCTAGCTCTTCACCCCTATGGGTGCCTAACCCTTTATGCAAAGAGTGCAAAGAGTTAGCCGTATGCCTTAAGCCTAGCCAGCACTTGTGCCCATGCCTTAAGCCTAGCCAGCACTTGTGCCCATGCCTTAAGCCTTAGCCAGCACTTATGCCCATGCCTTAAGCCTTAGCCAGCACTTGTGCCCATGCCTTCAGCCTTAGCCAGCACTTGTGCCCATGCCTTAAACCTTAGCCAGCACTTGTGCCCATGCCTTAAACCTTAGCCAGCACTTGTGCCCATACCTTAAGCCTTAGCCAGCACTTGTGCCCATGCCTTAAGCCTTAGCCAGCACTTGTGCCCATGCCTTAAGCCTTAGCCAGCACTTGTGCCCATGCCTTAAGCCTTAGCCAGCACTTGTGCCCATGCCTTAAGCCTAGCCAGCACTTGTGCCGTTGCCTTAAGCATAGCCAGCACTTGTGCCTTTGCCTTAAGCATAGCCAGCACTTGTGCCCATGCCTTATGCCTTAGCCAGCACTTGTACCCTTGCCTTATGCCTAGCCAGCACTTGTGCCCATGCCTTAAGCCTAGCCAGCACTTGTGCCCAGGCCTTAAGCCTAGCCAGCACTTGTGTCCATGCCTTAAGCCTTAGCCAGCACTTGTGCCCATGCCTTAAGCCTAGCCAGCACTTGTGCCGTTGCCTTAAGCATAGCCAGCACTTGTGCCGTTGCCTTAAGCATAGCCAGCACTTATGCCCATGCCTTAAGCCTAGACAGTACTTGTGCCCATGCCTTAAGCCTTAGCCAGCACTTGTGCCCATGCCTTAAGCCTTAGCCAGCACTTGTGCCCATGTCTTAAGCCTTTGCCAGCACTTGTGCCCATGCCTTAAGCCTAGCCAGCACTTGTGCCGTTGCCTTAAGCATAGCCAGCACTTGTGCCGTTGCCTTAAGCCTAGCCAGCACTTGTGCCCATACCTTAAGCCTTAGCCAGCACTTGTGCCCATGCCTTAAGCCTTAGCCAGCACTTGTGCCCATGCCTTAAGCCTTAGCCAGCACATGTGCCCATGCCTTAAGCCTTAGCCAGCACTTGTGCCCATGCCCTATGCCTAGCCAGCACTTGTGCCGTTGCCTTAAGCATAGCCAGCACTTGTGCCGTTGCCTTAAGCATAGCCAGCACTTGTGCCCATGCCTTAAGCCTTAGCCAGCACTTGTGCCCTTGCCTTATGCCTAGCCAGCACTTGTGCCCATGCCTTAAGCCTAGCCAGCACTTGTGCCAAGGCCTTAAGCCTAGCCAGCACTTGTGCCCATGCCTTAAGCCTTAGCCAGCACTTGTGCCCATGCCTTAAGCCTTAGCCAGCACTTGTGCCGTTGCCTTAAGCATAGCCAGCACTTGTGCCCATGCCTTAAGCCTTAGCCAGCACTTGTGCCCATGCCTTAAACCTTAGCCAGCACTTGTGCCCATGTCTTATGCCTAGCCAGCACTTGTGCCCATGCCTTATGCCTAGCCAGCACTTGTGCCCATGCCTTATGCCTAGCCAGCACTTGTGCCCATGCCTTATGCCTAGCCAGCACTTGTGCCCATGCCTTAAGCCTAGCCAGCACTTGTGCCCATGCCTTAAGCCTAGCCAGCACTTGTGCCGTTGCCTTAAGCATAGCCAGCACTTGTGCCATTGCCTTAAGCCTAGCCAGCACTTGTGCCCATGCCTTAAGCCTAGCCAGCACTTGTGCCCATGCCTTAAGCCTTAGCCAGCACTTGTGCCCATGCCTTAAGCCTTAGCCAGCACTTGTGCCCATGCCTTAAGCCTTAGCCAGCACTTGTGCCCATGCCTTAAGCCTTAGCCAGCACTTGTGCCCATGCCTTAAGCCTTAGCCAGCACTTTTGCCCATGCCTTAAGCCTTAGCCAGCACTTTTGAGCCCCTTGCATGTTTGTTTTTCTGTCTTTAGTTACATGATGGTTATGCACACAGGGCAGGCTTTACGCTCTTCGCTCTTGTCCCGTCTGAATGCGCATGCATGACTGTAATTGGGGAAGAAGGCATTAACCATTTACGGAGGACAGACAAGAAGTGCCTGGTCGCTTGGAGCATGGGGTTATGGAGAGGCTCCGCACTGTACAACAAAGATCTAGTCCTAAATGTCCAAGTACAGAGTAGAGGGGTGAAAGCTAGCTCTTCACCCCTATGGGTGCCTAACCCTTTATGCAAAGAGTTAGCCGTATGCCTTAAGCCTAGCCAGCACTTGTGCCCATGCCTTAAGCCTAGCCAGCACTTGTGCCCATGCCTTAAGCCTTAGCCAGCATTTATGCCCATGCCTTAAGCCTTAGCCAGCACTTGTGCCCATGCCTTCAGCCTTAGCCAGCACTTGTGCCCATGCCTTAAACCTTAGCCAGCACTTGTGCCCATGCCTTAAGCCTAGCCAGCACTTGTGCCGTTGCCTTAAGCATAGCCAGCACTTGTGCCGTTGCCTTAAGCATAGCCAGCACTTGTGCCCATGCCTTAAGCCTTAGCCATCACTTGTGCCCATGCCTTATGCCTAGCCAGCACTTGTGCCCTTGCCTTATGCCTAGCCAGCACTTGTGCCCATGCCTTAAGCCTAGCCAGCACTTGTGCCCAGGCCTTAAGCCTAGCCAGCACTTGTGCCCAAGCCTTAAGCCTTAGCCAGCACTTGTGCCCATGCCTTAAGCCTTAGCCAGCACTTGTGCCCATGCCTTAAGCCTTAGCCAGCACTTGTGCCCATGCCTTATGCCTAGCCAGCACTTGTACCCATGCCTTAAGCCTAGCCATCTCTTGTGCCCATGCCTTAAGCCTAGCCATCACTTGTGCCGTTGCCTTAAGCCTAACCAGCACTTGTGCCGTTGCCTTAAGCCTTAGGCAGCACTTCTGCCCATGCCTTAAGCCTAGCCAGTACTTGTGCCCATGCCTTAAGCCTTAGCCAGCACTTGTGCCCATGCCTTAAGCCTTAGCCAGCACTTGTGCCCATGCCTTAAACCTTAGCCAGCACTTGTGCCCATGCCTTAAACCTTAACCAGCACTTGTGCCCATACCTTAAGCCTTAGCCAGCACTTGTGCCCATGCATTAAGCCTTAGCCAGCACTTGTGCCCATGCCTTAAGCCTTAGCCAGCACTTGTGCCCATGCCTTAAACCTTAGCCAGCACTTGTGCCCATGCCTTAAGCCTAGCCAGCACTTGTGCCGTTGCCTTAAGCATAGCCAGCACTTGTGCCGTTGCCTTAACCATAGCCAGCACTTGTGCCCATGCCTTAAGCCTTAGCCAGCACTTGTGCCCTTGCCTTATGCCTAGCCAGCACTTGTGCCCATGCCTTAAGCCTAGCCAGCACTTGTGCCCAGGCCTTAAGGCTAGCCAGCACTTGTGCCAAGGCCTTAAGCCTTAGCCAGCACTTGTGCCCATGCCTTAAGCCTTAGCCAGCACTTGTGCCCATGCCTTAAGCCTTAGCCAGCACTTGTGCCCATGCCTTAAGCCTAGCCAGCACTTGTGCCCATGCCTTATGCCTAGCCAGCACTTGTACCCATGCCTTAAGCCTAGCCATCTCTTGTGCCCATGCCTTAAGCCTAGCCATCACTTGTGCCGTTGCCTTAAGCCTAACCAGCACTTGTGCCGTTGCCTTAAGCCTTAGGCAGCACTTCTGCCCATGCCTTAAGTCTAGCCAGTACTTGTGCCCATGACTTAAGCCTTAGCCAGCACTTGTGCCCATGCCTTAAGCCTTAGCCAGCACTTGTGCCCATGCCTTAAGCCTTAGCCAGCACTGGTGCCCATGCCTTAAGCCTTAGCCAGCACTTGTGCCCATGCCTTATGCCTAGCCAGCACTTGTGCCCATGCCTTATGCCTAGCCAGCACTTGTGCTCATGCCTTAAGCCTAGCCAGCACTTGTGCCCATGCCTTAAGCCTAGCCAGCACTTGTGCCGTTGCCTTAAGCATAGCAAGCACTTGTGCCGTTGCCTTAAGCATAGCCAGCACTAGTGCCCATGCCTTAAGCCTAGCCAGTACTTGTGCCCATGCCTTAAGCCTTAGCCAGCACTTGTGCCCATGCCTTAAGCCTTAGCCAGCACTTGTGCCCATGCCTTAAGCCTTAGCCAGCACTTGTGCCCATGCCTTAAGCCTTAGCCAGCACTTGTGCCCATGCCTTAAGCCTTAGCCAGCACTTGTGCCCATGCCTTATGGCTAGCCAGCACTTGTGCCTATGCCTTATGCCTAGCCAGCACTTGTGCCCATGCCTTATGCCTAGCCAGCACTTGTGCCCATGCCTTAAGCCTTAGCCAGCACTTGTGCCCATGCCTTAAGCCTTAGCCAGCACTTGTGCCCATGCCTTAAGCCTTAGCCAGCACTTGTGCCCATGCCTTATGCCTAGCCAGCACTTGTACCCATGCCTTAAGCCTAGCCATCTCTTGTGCCCATGCCTTAAGCCTAGCCATCACTTGTGCCGTTGCCTTAAGCCTAACCAGCACTTGTGCCGTTGCCTTAAGCCTTAGGCAGCACTTCTGCCCATGCCTTAAGCCTAGCCAGTACTTGTGCCCATGCCTTAAGCCTTAGCCAGCACTTGTGCCCATGCCTTAAGCCTTAGCCAGCACTTGTGCCCATGCCTTAAACCTTAGCCAGCACTTGTGCCATTGCCTTAAGCCTAGCCAGCACTTGTGCCCATGCCTTAAGCCTAGCCAGCACTTGTGCCCATGCCTTAAGCCTTAGCCAGCACTTGTGCCCATGCCTTAAGCCTTAGCCAGCACTTGTGCCCATGCCTTAAGCCTTAGCCAGCACTTGTGCCCATGCCTTAAGCCTTAGCCAGCACTTGTGCCCATGCCTTAAGCCTTAGCCAGCACTTTTGCCCATGCCTTAAGCCTTAGCCAGCACTTTTGAGCCCCTTGCATGTTTGTTTTTCTGTCTTTAGTTACATGATGGTTATGCACACAGGGCAGGCTTTACGCTCTTCGCTCTTGTCCCGTCTGAATGCGCATGCATGACTGTAATTGGGGAAGAAGGCATTAACCATTTACGGAGGACAGACAAGAAGTGCCTGGTCGCTTGGAGCATGGGGTTATGGAGAGGCTCCGCACTGTACAACAAAGATCTAGTCCTAAATGTCCAAGTACAGAGTAGAGGGGTGAAAGCTAGCTCTTCACCCCTATGGGTGCCTAACCCTTTATGCAAAGAGTTAGCCGTATGCCTTAAGCCTAGCCAGCACTTGTGCCCATGCCTTAAGCCTAGCCAGCACTTGTGCCCATGCCTTAAGCCTTAGCCAGCATTTATGCCCATGCCTTAAGCCTTAGCCAGCACTTGTGCCCATGCCTTCAGCCTTAGCCAGCACTTGTGCCCATGCCTTAAACCTTAGCCAGCACTTGTGCCCATGCCTTAAGCCTAGCCAGCACTTGTGCCGTTGCCTTAAGCATAGCCAGCACTTGTGCCGTTGCCTTAAGCATAGCCAGCACTTGTGCCCATGCCTTAAGCCTTAGCCATCACTTGTGCCCATGCCTTATGCCTAGCCAGCACTTGTGCCCTTGCCTTATGCCTAGCCAGCACTTGTGCCCATGCCTTAAGCCTAGCCAGCACTTGTGCCCAGGCCTTAAGCCTAGCCAGCACTTGTGCCCAAGCCTTAAGCCTTAGCCAGCACTTGTGCCCATGCCTTAAGCCTTAGCCAGCACTTGTGCCCATGCCTTAAGCCTTAGCCAGCACTTGTGCCCATGCCTTATGCCTAGCCAGCACTTGTACCCATGCCTTAAGCCTAGCCATCTCTTGTGCCCATGCCTTAAGCCTAGCCATCACTTGTGCCGTTGCCTTAAGCCTAACCAGCACTTGTGCCGTTGCCTTAAACCTTAGCCAGCACTTGTGCCCATGCCTTAAACCTTAACCAGCACTTGTGCCCATACCTTAAGCCTTAGCCAGCACTTGTGCCCATGCATTAAGCCTTAGCCAGCACTTGTGCCCATGCCTTAAGCCTTAGCCAGCACTTGTGCCCATGCCTTAAGCCTTAGCCAGCACTTGTGCCCATGCCTTAAGCCTAGCCAGCACTTGTGCCGTTGCCTTAAGCATAGCCAGCACTTGTGCCGTTGCCTTAACCATAGCCAGCACTTGTGCCCATGCCTTAAGCCTTAGCCAGCACTTGTGCCCTTGCCTTATGCCTAGCCAGCACTTGTGCCCATGCCTTAAGCCTAGCCAGCACTTGTGCCCAGGCCTTAAGGCTAGCCAGCACTTGTGCCAAGGCCTTAAGCCTTAGCCAGCACTTGTGCCCATGCCTTAAGCCTTAGCCAGCACTTGTGCCCATGCCTTAAGCCTTAGCCAGCACTTGTGCCCATGCCTTAAGCCTAGCCAGCACTTGTGCCCATGCCTTATGCCTAGCCAGCACTTGTACCCATGCCTTAAGCCTAGCCATCTCTTGTGCCCATGCCTTAAGCCTAGCCATCACTTGTGCCGTTGCCTTAAGCCTAACCAGCACTTGTGCCGTTGCCTTAAGCCTTAGGCAGCACTTCTGCCCATGCCTTAAGTCTAGCCAGTACTTGTGCCCATGACTTAAGCCTTAGCCAGCACTTGTGCCCATGCCTTAAGCCTTAGCCAGCACTTGTGCCCATGCCTTAAGCCTTAGCCAGCACTGGTGCCCATGCCTTAAGCCTTAGCCAGCACTTGTGCCCATGCCTTATGCCTAGCCAGCACTTGTGCCCATGCCTTATGCCTAGCCAGCACTTGTGCTCATGCCTTAAGCCTAGCCAGCACTTGTGCCCATGCCTTAAGCCTAGCCAGCACTTGTGCCGTTGCCTTAAGCATAGCAAGCACTTGTGCCGTTGCCTTAAGCATAGCCAGCACTAGTGCCCATGCCTTAAGCCTAGCCAGTACTTGTGCCCATGCCTTAAGCCTTAGCCAGCACTTGTGCCCATGCCTTAAGCCTTAGCCAGCACTTGTGCCCATGCCTTAAGCCTTAGCCAGCACTTGTGCCCATGCCTTAAGCCTTAGCCAGCACTTGTGCCCATGCCTTAAGCCTTAGCCAGCACTTGTGCCCATGCCTTATGGCTAGCCAGCACTTGTGCCTATGCCTTATGCCTAGCCAGCACTTGTGCCCATGCCTTATGCCTAGCCAGCACTTGTGCCCATGCCTTAAGCCTTAGCCAGCACTTGTGCCCATGCCTTAAGCCTTAGCCAGCACTTGTGCCCATGCCTTATGCCTAGCCAGCACTTGTACCCATGCCTTAAGCCTAGCCATCTCTTGTGCCCATGCCTTAAGCCTAGCCATCACTTGTGCCGTTGCCTTAAGCCTAACCAGCACTTGTGCCGTTGCCTTAAGCCTTAGGCAGCACTTCTGCCCATGCCTTAAGCCTAGCCAGTACTTGTGCCCATGCCTTAAGCCTTAGCCAGCACTTGTGCCCATGCCTTAAGCCTTAGCCAGCACTTGTGCCCATGCCTTAAACCTTAGCCAGCACTTGTGCCCATGCCTTAAACCTTAACCAGCACTTGTGCCCATACCTTAAGCCTTAGCCAGCACTTGTGCCCATGCATTAAGCCTTAGCCAGCACTTGTGCCCATGCCTTAAGCCTTAGCCAGCACTTGTGCCCATGCCTTAAGCCTTAGCCAGCACTTGTGCCCATGCCTTAAGCCTAGCCAGCACTTGTGCCGTTGCCTTAAGCATAGCCAGCACTTGTGCCGTTGCCTTAACCATAGCCAGCACTTGTGCCCATGCCTTAAGCCTTAGCCAGCACTTGTGCCCTTGCCTTATGCCTAGCCAGCACTTGTGCCCATGCCTTAAGCCTAGCCAGCACTTGTGCCCAGGCCTTAAGGCTAGCCAGCACTTGTGCCAAGGCCTTAAGCCTTAGCCAGCACTTGTGCCCATGCCTTAAGCCTTAGCCAGCACTTGTGCCCATGCCTTAAGCCTTAGCCAGCACTTGTGCCCATGCCTTAAGCCTAGCCAGCACTTGTGCCCATGCCTTATGCCTAGCCAGCACTTGTACCCATGCCTTAAGCCTAGCCATCTCTTGTGCCCATGCCTTAAGCCTAGCCATCACTTGTGCCGTTGCCTTAAGCCTAACCAGCACTTGTGCCGTTGCCTTAAGCCTTAGGCAGCACTTCTGCCCATGCCTTAAGTCTAGCCAGTACTTGTGCCCATGACTTAAGCCTTAGCCAGCACTTGTGCCCATGCCTTAAGCCTTAGCCAGCACTTGTGCCCATGCCTTAAGCCTTAGCCAGCACTGGTGCCCATGCCTTAAGCCTTAGCCAGCACTTGTGCCCATGCCTTATGCCTAGCCAGCACTTGTGCCCATGCCTTATGCCTAGCCAGCACTTGTGCTCATGCCTTAAGCCTAGCCAGCACTTGTGCCCATGCCTTAAGCCTAGCCAGCACTTGTGCCGTTGCCTTAAGCATAGCAAGCACTTGTGCCGTTGCCTTAAGCATAGCCAGCACTAGTGCCCATGCCTTAAGCCTAGCCAGTACTTGTGCCCATGCCTTAAGCCTTAGCCAGCACTTGTGCCCATGCCTTAAGCCTTAGCCAGCACTTGTGCCCATGCCTTAAGCCTTAGCCAGCACTTGTGCCCATGCCTTAAGCCTTAGCCAGCACTTGTGCCCATGCCTTAAGCCTTAGCCAGCACTTGTGCCCATGCCTTATGGCTAGCCAGCACTTGTGCCTATGCCTTATGCCTAGCCAACACTTGTGCCCATGCCTTATGCCTAGCCAGCACTTGTGCCCATGCCTTATGCCTTAGCCAGCACTTGTGCCCATGCCTTAAGCCTTAGCCAGCACTTGTGCCCATGCCTTAAGCCTTAGCCAGCACTTGTGCCCATGCCTTAAACCTTAGCCAGCACTTGTGCCCATGTCTTATGCCTAGCCAGCACTTGTGCCCATGCCTTATGCCTAGCCAGTACTTGTGCCCATGCCTTATTCGTAGCCAGCACTTGTGCCCATGCCTTATGCCTAGCCAGCACTTGTGCCCATGCCTTATGCCTAGCCAGCACTTGTGCCCATTCCTTAAGCCTAGCCAGCACTTGTGCCCATGCCTTAAGCCTTAGCCAGCACTTGTGCCCATGCCTTAAGCCTTAGCCAGCACTTGTGCCCATGCCTTAAGCCTTAGCCAGCACTTGTGCCCATGCCTTAAGCCTTAGCCAGCACTTGTGCCCATGCCTTAAGCCTTAGCCAGCACTTGTGCCCATGCCTTAAGCCTTAGCCAGCACTTTTGCCCATGCCTTAAGCCTTAGCCAGCACTTTTGAGCCCCTTGCATGTTTGTTTTTCTGTCTTTAGTTACATGATGGTTATGTACACAGGGCAGGCTTTACGCTCTTCGCTCTTGTCCCGTCTGAATGCGCATGCACGACTGTAATTGGGGAAGAAGGCATTACCCATTTACGGAGGACAGACAAGAAGTGCCTGGTCGCTTGGAGCATGGGGTTATGGAGAGGCTCCGCACTGTACAACAAAGGATCTAGTCCTAAATGTCCAAGTACAGAGTAGAGGGGTGAAAGCTAGCTCTTCACCCCTATGGGTGCCTAACCCTTTATGCAAAGAGTGCAAAGAGTTAGCCGTATGCCTTAAGCCTAGCCAGCACTTGTGCCCATGCCTTAAGCCTAGCCAGCACTTGTGCCCATGCCTTAAGCCTTAGCCAGCACTTATGCCCATGCCTTAAGCCTTAGCCAGCACTTGTGCCCATGCCTTCAGCCTTAGCCAGCACTTGTGCCCATGCCTTAAACCTTAGCCAGCACTTGTGCCCATGCCTTAAACCTTAGCCAGCACTTGTGCCCATACCTTAAGCCTTAGCCAGCACTTGTGCCCATGCCTTAAGCCTTAGCCAGCACTTGTGCCCATGCCTTAAGCCTTAGCCAGCACTTGTGCCCATGCCTTAAGCCTTAGCCAGCACTTGTGCCCATGCCTTAAGCCTAGCCAGCACTTGTGCCGTTGCCTTAAGCATAGCCAGCACTTGTGCCTTTGCCTTAAGCATAGCCAGCACTTGTGCCCATGCCTTATGCCTTAGCCAGCACTTGTACCCTTGCCTTATGCCTAGCCAGCACTTGTGCCCATGCCATAAGCCTAGCCAGCACTTGTGCCCAGGCCTTAAGCCTAGCCAGCACTTGTGTCCATGCCTTAAGCCTTAGCCAGCACTTGTGCCCATGCCTTAAGCCTAGCCAGCACTTGTGCCGTTGCCTTAAGCATAGCCAGCACTTGTGCCGTTGCCTTAAGCATAGCCAGCACTTATGCCCATGCCTTAAGCCTAGACAGTACTTGTGCCCATGCCTTAAGCCTTAGCCAGCACTTGTGCCCATGCCTTAAGCCTTAGCCAGCACTTGTGCCCATGTCTTAAGCCTTTGCCAGCACTTGTGCCCATGCCTTAAGCCTAGCCAGCACTTGTGCCGTTGCCTTAAGCATAGCCAGCACTTGTGCCGTTGCCTTAAGCCTAGCCAGCACTTGTGCCCATACCTTAAGCCTTAGCCAGCACTTGTGCCCATGCCTTAAGCCTTAGCCAGCACTTGTGCCCATGCCTTAAGCCTTAGCCAGCACATGTGCCCATGCCTTAAGCCTTAGCCAGCACTTGTGCCCATGCCCTATGCCTAGCCAGCACTTGTGCCGTTGCCTTAAGCATAGCCAGCACTTGTGCCGTTGCCTTAAGCATAGCCAGCACTTGTGCCCATGCCTTAAGCCTTAGCCAGCACTTGTGCCCTTGCCTTATGCCTAGCCAGCACTTGTGCCCATGCCTTAAGCCTAGCCAGCACTTGTGCCAAGGCCTTAAGCCTAGCCAGCACTTGTGCCCATGCCTTAAGCCTTAGCCAGCACTTGTGCCCATGCCTTAAGCCTTAGCCAGCACTTGTGCCGTTGCCTTAAGCATAGCCAGCACTTGTGCCCATGCCTTAAGCCTTAGCCAGCACTTGTGCCCATGCCTTAAACCTTAGCCAGCACTTGTGCCCATGTCTTATGCCTAGCCAGCACTTGTGCCCATGCCTTATGCCTAGCCAGCACTTGTGCCCATGCCTTATGCCTAGCCAGCACTTGTGCCCATGCCTTATGCCTAGCCAGCACTTGTGCCCATGCCTTAAGCCTAGCCAGCACTTGTGCCCATGCCTTAAGCCTAGCCAGCACTTGTGCCGTTGCCTTAAGCATAGCCAGCACTTGTGCCATTGCCTTAAGCCTAGCCAGCACTTGTGCCCATGCCTTAAGCCTAGCCAGGACTTGTGCCCATGCCTTAAGCCTTAGCCAGCACTTGTGCCCATGCCTTAAGCCTTAGCCAGCACTTGTGCCCATGCCTTAAGCCTTAGCCAGCACTTGTGCCCATGCCTTAAGCCTTAGCCAGCACTTGTGCCCATGCCTTAAGCCTTAGCCAGCACTTTTGCCCATGCCTTAAGCCTTAGCCAGCACTTTTGAGCCCCTTGCATGTTTGTTTTTCTGTCTTTAGTTACATGATGGTTATGCACACAGGGCAGGCTTTACGCTCTTCGCTCTTGTCCCGTCTGAATGCGCATGCATGACTGTAATTGGGGAAGAAGGCATTAACCATTTACGGAGGACAGACAAGAAGTGCCTGGTCGCTTGGAGCATGGGGTTATGGAGAGGCTCCGCACTGTACAACAAAGATCTAGTCCTAAATGTCCAAGTACAGAGTAGAGGGGTGAAAGCTAGCTCTTCACCCCTATGGGTGCCTAACCCTTTATGCAAAGAGTTAGCCGTATGCCTTAAGCCTAGCCAGCACTTGTGCCCATGCCTTAAGCCTAGCCAGCACTTGTGCCCATGCCTTAAGCCTTAGCCAGCATTTATGCCCATGCCTTAAGCCTTAGCCAGCACTTGTGCCCATGCCTTCAGCCTTAGCCAGCACTTGTGCCCATGCCTTAAACCTTAGCCAGCACTTGTGCCCATGCCTTAAGCCTAGCCAGCACTTGTGCCGTTGCCTTAAGCATAGCCAGCACTTGTGCCGTTGCCTTAAGCATAGCCAGCACTTGTGCCCATGCCTTAAGCCTTAGCCATCACTTGTGCCCATGCCTTATGCCTAGCCAGCACTTGTGCCCTTGCCTTATGCCTAGCCAGCACTTGTGCCCATGCCTTAAGCCTAGCCAGCACTTGTGCCCAGGCCTTAAGCCTAGCCAGCACTTGTGCCCAAGCCTTAAGCCTTAGCCAGCACTTGTGCCCATGCCTTAAGCCTTAGCCAGCACTTGTGCCCATGCCTTAAGCCTTAGCCAGCACTTGTGCCCATGCCTTATGCCTAGCCAGCACTTGTACCCATGCCTTAAGCCTAGCCATCTCTTGTGCCCATGCCTTAAGCCTAGCCATCACTTGTGCCGTTGCCTTAAGCCTAACCAGCACTTGTGCCGTTGCCTTAAGCCTTAGGCAGCACTTCTGCCCATGCCTTAAGCCTAGCCAGTACTTGTGCCCATGCCTTAAGCCTTAGCCAGCACTTGTGCCCATGCCTTAAGCCTTAGCCAGCACTTGTGCCCATGCCTTAAACCTTAGCCAGCACTTGTGCCCATGCCTTAAACCTTAACCAGCACTTGTGCCCATACCTTAAGCCTTAGCCAGCACTTGTGCCCATGCATTAAGCCTTAGCCAGCACTTGTGCCCATGCCTTAAGCCTTAGCCAGCACTTGTGCCCATGCCTTAAACCTTAGCCAGCACTTGTGCCCATGCCTTAAGCCTAGCCAGCACTTGTGCCGTTGCCTTAAGCATAGCCAGCACTTGTGCCGTTGCCTTAACCATAGCCAGCACTTGTGCCCATGCCTTAAGCCTTAGCCAGCACTTGTGCCCTTGCCTTATGCCTAGCCAGCACTTGTGCCCATGCCTTAAGCCTAGCCAGCACTTGTGCCCAGGCCTTAAGGCTAGCCAGCACTTGTGCCAAGGCCTTAAGCCTTAGCCAGCACTTGTGCCCATGCCTTAAGCCTTAGCCAGCACTTGTGCCCATGCCTTAAGCCTTAGCCAGCACTTGTGCCCATGCCTTAAGCCTAGCCAGCACTTGTGCCCATGCCTTATGCCTAGCCAGCACTTGTACCCATGCCTTAAGCCTAGCCATCTCTTGTGCCCATGCCTTAAGCCTAGCCATCACTTGTGCCGTTGCCTTAAGCCTAACCAGCACTTGTGCCGTTGCCTTAAGCCTTAGGCAGCACTTCTGCCCATGCCTTAAGTCTAGCCAGTACTTGTGCCCATGACTTAAGCCTTAGCCAGCACTTGTGCCCATGCCTTAAGCCTTAGCCAGCACTTGTGCCCATGCCTTAAGCCTTAGCCAGCACTGGTGCCCATGCCTTAAGCCTTAGCCAGCACTTGTGCCCATGCCTTATGCCTAGCCAGCACTTGTGCCCATGCCTTATGCCTAGCCAGCACTTGTGCTCATGCCTTAAGCCTAGCCAGCACTTGTGCCCATGCCTTAAGCCTAGCCAGCACTTGTGCCGTTGCCTTAAGCATAGCAAGCACTTGTGCCGTTGCCTTAAGCATAGCCAGCACTAGTGCCCATGCCTTAAGCCTAGCCAGTACTTGTGCCCATGCCTTAAGCCTTAGCCAGCACTTGTGCCCATGCCTTAAGCCTTAGCCAGCACTTGTGCCCATGCCTTAAGCCTTAGCCAGCACTTGTGCCCATGCCTTAAGCCTTAGCCAGCACTTGTGCCCATGCCTTAAGCCTTAGCCAGCACTTGTGCCCATGCCTTATGGCTAGCCAGCACTTGTGCCTATGCCTTATGCCTAGCCAGCACTTGTGCCCATGCCTTATGCCTAGCCAGCACTTGTGCCCATGCCTTAAGCCTTAGCCAGCACTTGTGCCCATGCCTTAAGCCTTAGCCAGCACTTGTGCCCATGCCTTAAGCCTTAGCCAGCACTTGTGCCCATGCCTTATGCCTAGCCAGCACTTGTACCCATGCCTTAAGCCTAGCCATCTCTTGTGCCCATGCCTTAAGCCTAGCCATCACTTGTGCCGTTGCCTTAAGCCTAACCAGCACTTGTGCCGTTGCCTTAAGCCTTAGGCAGCACTTCTGCCCATGCCTTAAGCCTAGCCAGTACTTGTGCCCATGCCTTAAGCCTTAGCCAGCACTTGTGCCCATGCCTTAAGCCTTAGCCAGCACTTGTGCCCATGCCTTAAACCTTAGCCAGCACTTGTGCCCATGCCTTAAGCCTTAGCCAGCACTGGTGCCCATGCCTTAAGCCTTAGCCAGCACTTGTGCCCATGCCTTATGCCTAGCCAGCACTTGTGCCCATGCCTTATGCCTAGCCAGCACTTGTGCTCATGCCTTAAGCCTAGCCAGCACTTGTGCCCATGCCTTAAGCCTAGCCAGCACTTGTGCCGTTGCCTTAAGCATAGCAAGCACTTGTGCCGTTGCCTTAAGCATAGCCAGCACTAGTGCCCATGCCTTAAGCCTAGCCAGTACTTGTGCCCATGCCTTAAGCCTTAGCCAGCACTTGTGCCCATGCCTTAAGCCTTAGCCAGCACTTGTGCCCATGCCTTAAGCCTTAGCCAGCACTTGTGCCCATGCCTTAAGCCTTAGCCAGCACTTGTGCCCATGCCTTAAGCCTTAGCCAGCACTTGTGCCCATGCCTTATGGCTAGCCAGCACTTGTGCCTATGCCTTATGCCTAGCCAGCACTTGTGCCCATGCCTTATGCCTAGCCAGCACTTGTGCCCATGCCTTATGCCTTAGCCAGCACTTGTGCCCATGCCTTAAGCCTTAGCCAGCACTTGTGCCCATGCCTTAAGCCTTAGCCAGCACTTGTGCCCATGCCTTAAACCTTAGCCAGCACTTGTGCCCATGTCTTATGCCTAGCCAGCACTTGTGCCCATGCCTTATGCCTAGCCAGTACTTGTGCCCATGCCTTATTCGTAGCCAGCACTTGTGCCCATGCCTTATGCCTAGCCAGCACTTGTGCCCATGCCTTATGCCTAGCCAGCACTTGTGCCCATTCCTTAAGCCTAGCCAGCACTTGTGCCCATGCCTTAAGCCTTAGCCAGCACTTGTGCCCATGCCTTAAGCCTTAGCCAGCACTTGTGCCCATGCCTTAAGCCTTAGCCAGCACTTGTGCCCATGCCTTAAGCCTTAGCCAGCACTTGTGCCCATGCCTTAAGCCTTAGCCAGCACTTGTGCCCATGCCTTAAGCCTTAGCCAGCACTTTTGCCCATGTCTTATGCCTAGCCAGCACTTGTGCCCATGCCTTATGCCTAGCCAGTACTTGTGCCCATGCCTTATTCGTAGCCAGCACTTGTGCCCATGCCTTATGCCTAGCCAGCACTTGTGCCCATGCCTTATGCCTAGCCAGCACTTGTGCCCATGCCTTAAGCCTTAGCCAGCACTTGTGCCCATGCCTTAAGCCTTAGCCAGCACTTGTGCCCATGCCTTATGCCTAGCCAGCACTTGTGCCCATGCCTTATGCCTAGCCAGCACTTGTGCCCATTCCTTAAGCCTAGCCAGCACTTGTGCCCATGCCTTAAGCCTTAGCCAGCACTTGTGCCCATGCCTTAAGCCTTAGCCAGCACTTGTGCCCATGCCTTAAGCCTTAGCCAGCACTTGTGCCCATGCCTTAAGCCTTAGCCAGCACTTGTGCCCATGCCTTAAGCCTTAGCCAGCACTTGTGCCCATGCCTTAAGCCTTAGCCAGCACTTTTGCCCATGCCTTAAGCCTTAGCCAGCACTTTTGAGCCCCTTGCATGTTTGTTTTTCTGTCTTTAGTTACATGATGGTTATGCACACAGGGCAGGCTTTACGCTCTTCGCTCTTGTCCCGTCTGAATGCGCATGCACGACTGTAATTGGGGAAGAAGGCATTACCCATTTACGGAGGACAGACAAGAAGTGCCTGGTCGCTTGGAGCATGGGGTTATGGAGAGGCTCCGCACTGTACAACAAAGGATCTAGTCCTAAATGTCCAAGTACAGAGTAGAGGGGTGAAAGCTAGCTCTTCACCCCTATGGGTGCCTAACCCTTTATGCAAAGAGTGCAAAGAGTTAGCCGTATGCCTTAAGCCTAGCCAGCACTTGTGCCCATGCCTTAAGCCTTAGCCAGCACTTGTGCCCATGCCTTAAGCCTTAGCCAGCACTTGTGCCCATGCCTTAAGCCTTAGCCAGCACTTGTGCCCATGCCTTAAGCCTTAGCCAGCACTTGTGCCCATGCCTTAAGCCTTAGCCAGCACTTTTGCCCATGCCTTAAGCCTTAGCCAGCATTTTTGAGCCCCTTGCATGTTTGTTTTTCTGTCTTTAGTTACATGATGGTTATGCACACAGGGCAGGCTTTACGCTCTTCGCTCTTGTCCCGTCTGAATGCGCATGCACGACTGTAATTGGGGAAGAAGGCATTACCCATTTACGGAGGACAGACAAGAAGTGCCTGGTCGCTTGGAGCATGGGGTTATGGAGAGGCTCCGCACTGTACAACAAAGGATCTAGTCCTAAATGTCCAAGTACAGAGTAGAGGGGTGAAAGCTAGCTCTTCACCCCTATGGGTGCCTAACCCTTTATGCAAAGAGTGCAAAGAGTTAGCCGTATGCCTTAAGCCTAGCCAGCACTTGTGCCCATGCCTTAAGCCTAGCCAGCACTTGTGCCCATGCCTTAAGCCTTAGCCAGCACTTATGCCCATGCCTTAAGCCTTAGCCAGCACTTGTGCCCATGCCTTCAGCCTTAGCCAGCACTTGTGCCCATGCCTTAAACCTTAGCCAGCACTTGTGCCCATGCCTTAAACCTTAGCCAGCACTTGTGCCCATACCTTAAGCCTTAGCCAGCACTTGTGCCCATGCCTTAAGCCTTAGCCAGCACTTGTGCCCATGCCTTAAGCATAGCCAGCACTTGTGCCCATGCCTTATGCCTTAGCCAGCACTTGTACCCTTGCCTTATGCCTAGCCAGCACTTGTGCCCATGCCTTAAGCCTAGCCAGCACTTGTGCCCAGGCCTTAAGCCTAGCCAGCACTTGTGTCCATGCCTTAAGCCTTAGCCAGCACTTGTGCCCATGCCTTAAGCCTAGCCAGCACTTGTGCCGTTGCCTTAAGCATAGCCAGCACTTGTGCCGTTGCCTTAAGCATAGCCAGCACTTATGCCCATGCCTTAAGCCTAGACAGTACTTGTGCCCATGCCTTAAGCCTTAGCCAGCACTTGTGCCCATGCCTTAAGCCTTAGCCAGCACTTGTGCCCATGTCTTAAGCCTTTGCCAGCACTTGTGCCCATGCCTTAAGCCTAGCCAGCACTTGTGCCGTTGCCTTAAGCATAGCCAGCACTTGTGCCGTTGCCTTAAGCATAGCCAGCATTTGTGCCCATGCCTTAAGCCTAGCCAGCACTTGTGCCCATACCTTAAGCCTTAGCCAGCACTTGTGCCCATGCCTTAAGCCTTAGCCAGCACTTGTGCCCATGCCTTAAGCCTTAGCCAGCACATGTGCCCATGCCTTAAGCCTAGCCAGCACTTGTGCCGTTGCCTTAAGCATAGCCAGCACTTGTGCCGTTGCCTTAAGCATAGCCAGCACTTGTGCCCATGCCTTAAGCCTTAGCCAGCACTTGTGCCCTTGCCTTATGCCTAGCCAGCACTTGTGCCCATGCCTTAAGCCTAGCCAGCACTTGTGCCCAGGCCTTAAGCCTAGCCAGCACTTGTGCCCATGCCTTAAGCCTTAGCCAGCACTTGTGCCCATGCCTTAAGCCTTAGCCAGCACTTGTGCCGTTGCCTTAAGCATAGCCAGCACTTGTGCCCATGCCTTAAGCCTTAGCCAGCACTTGTGCCCATGCCTTAAACCTTAGCCAGCACTTGTGCCCATGTCTTATGCCTAGCCAGCACTTGTGCCCATGCCTTATGCCTAGCCAGCACTTGTGCCCATGCCTTATGCCTAGCCAGCACTTGTGCCCATGCCTTATGCCTAGCCAGCACTTGTGCCCATGCCTTAAGCCTAGCCAGCACTTGTGCCCATGCCTTAAGCCTAGCCAGCACTTGTGCCGTTGCCTTAAGCATAGCCAGCACTTGTGCCATTGCCTTAAGCCTAGCCAGCACTTGTGCCCATGCCTTAAGCCTAGCCAGGACTTGTGCCCATGCCTTAAGCCTTAGCCAGCACTTGTGCC
This sequence comes from Ranitomeya imitator, assembly GCF_032444005.1. Classification (NCBI taxonomy): domain Eukaryota; kingdom Metazoa; phylum Chordata; class Amphibia; order Anura; family Dendrobatidae; genus Ranitomeya; species Ranitomeya imitator. Next base: position 42,473 of record NW_027194132.1, read on the forward strand.
CATGCCTTAAGCCTTAGCCAGCACTTGTGCCCATGCCTTAAGCCTTAGCCAGCACTTGTGCCCATGCCTTAAGCCTTAGCCAGCACTTGTGCCCATGCCTTAAGCCTTAGCCAGCACTTTTGCCCATGCCTTAAGCCTTAGCCAGCACTTTTGAGCCCCTTGCATGTTTGTTTTTCTGTCTTTAGTTACATGATGGTTATGCACACAGGGCAGGCTTTACGCTCTTCGCTCTTGTCCCGTCTGAATGCGCATGCATGACTGTAATTGGGGAAGAAGGCATTAACCATTTACGGAGGACAGACAAGAAGTGCCTGGTCGCTTGGAGCATGGGGTTATGGAGAGGCTCCGCACTGTACAACAAAGATCTAGTCCTAAATGTCCAAGTACAGAGTAGAGGGGTGAAAGCTAGCTCTTCACCCCTATGGGTGCCTAACCCTTTATGCAAAGAGTTAGCCGTATGCCTTAAGCCTAGCCAGCACTTGTGCCCATGCCTTAAGCCTAGCCAGCACTTGTGCCCATGCCTTAAGCCTTAGCCAGCATTTATGCCCATGCCTTAAGCCTTAGCCAGCACTTGTGCCCATGCCTTCAGCCTTAGCCAGCACTTGTGCCCATGCCTTAAACCTTAGCCAGCACTTGTGCCCATGCCTTAAGCCTAGCCAGCACTTGTGCCGTTGCCTTAAGCATAGCCAGCACTTGTGCCGTTGCCTTAAGCATAGCCAGCACTTGTGCCCATGCCTTAAGCCTTAGCCATCACTTGTGCCCATGCCTTATGCCTAGCCAGCACTTGTGCCCTTGCCTTATGCCTAGCCAGCACTTGTGCCCATGCCTTAAGCCTAGCCAGCACTTGTGCCCAGGCCTTAAGCCTAGCCAGCACTTGTGCCCAAGCCTTAAGCCTTAGCCAGCACTTGTGCCCATGCCTTAAGCCTTAGCCAGCACTTGTGCCCATGCCTTAAGCCTTAGCCAGCACTTGTGCCCATGCCTTATGCCTAGCCAGCACTTGTACCCATGCCTTAAGCCTAGCCATCTCTTGTGCCCATGCCTTAAGCCTAGCCATCACTTGTGCCGTTGCCTTAAGCCTAACCAGCACTTGTGCCGTTGCCTTAAGCCTTAGGCAGCACTTCTGCCCATGCCTTAAGCCTAGCCAGTACTTGTGCCCATGCCTTAAGCCTTAGCCAGCACTTGTGCCCATGCCTTAAGCCTTAGCCAGCACTTGTGCCCATGCCTTAAACCTTAGCCAGCACTTGTGCCCATGCCTTAAACCTTAACCAGCACTTGTGCCCATACCTTAAGCCTTAGCCAGCACTTGTGCCCATGCATTAAGCCTTAGCCAGCACTTGTGCCCATGCCTTAAGCCTTAGCCAGCACTTGTGCCCATGCCTTAAACCTTAGCCAGCACTTGTGCCCATGCCTTAAGCCTAGCCAGCACTTGTGCCGTTGCCTTAAGCATAGCCAGCACTTGTGCCGTTGCCTTAACCATAGCCAGCACTTGTGCCCATGCCTTAAGCCTTAGCCAGCACTTGTGCCCTTGCCTTATGCCTAGCCAGCACTTGTGCCCATGCCTTAAGCCTAGCCAGCACTTGTGCCCAGGCCTTAAGGCTAGCCAGCACTTGTGCCAAGGCCTTAAGCCTTAGCCAGCACTTGTGCCCATGCCTTAAGCCTTAGCCAGCACTTGTGCCCATGCCTTAAGCCTTAGCCAGCACTTGTGCCCATGCCTTAAGCCTAGCCAGCACTTGTGCCCATGCCTTATGCCTAGCCAGCACTTGTACCCATGCCTTAAGCCTAGCCATCTCTTGTGCCCATGCCTTAAGCCTAGCCATCACTTGTGCCGTTGCCTTAAGCCTAACCAGCACTTGTGCCGTTGCCTTAAGCCTTAGGCAGCACTTCTGCCCATGCCTTAAGTCTAGCCAGTACTTGTGCCCATGACTTAAGCCTTAGCCAGCACTTGTGCCCATGCCTTAAGCCTTAGCCAGCACTTGTGCCCATGCCTTAAGCCTTAGCCAGCACTGGTGCCCATGCCTTAAGCCTTAGCCAGCACTTGTGCCCATGCCTTATGCCTAGCCAGCACTTGTGCCCATGCCTTATGCCTAGCCAGCACTTGTGCTCATGCCTTAAGCCTAGCCAGCACTTGTGCCCATGCCTTAAGCCTAGCCAGCACTTGTGCCGTTGCCTTAAGCATAGCAAGCACTTGTGCCGTTGCCTTAAGCATAGCCAGCACTAGTGCCCATGCCTTAAGCCTAGCCAGTACTTGTGCCCATGCCTTAAGCCTTAGCCAGCACTTGTGCCCATGCCTTAAGCCTTAGCCAGCACTTGTGCCCATGCCTTAAGCCTTAGCCAGCACTTGTGCCCATGCCTTAAGCCTTAGCCAGCACTTGTGCCCATGCCTTAAGCCTTAGCCAGCACTTGTGCCCATGCCTTATGGCTAGCCAGCACTTGTGCCTATGCCTTATGCCTAGCCAGCACTTGTGCCCATGCCTTATGCCTAGCCAGCACTTGTGCCCATGCCTTAAGCCTTAGCCAGCACTTGTGCCCATGCCTTAAGCCTTAGCCAGCACTTGTGCCCATGCCTTAAGCCTTAGCCAGCACTTGTGCCCATGCCTTATGCCTAGCCAGCACTTGTACCCATGCCTTAAGCCTAGCCATCTCTTGTGCCCATGCCTTAAGCCTAGCCATCACTTGTGCCGTTGCCTTAAGCCTAACCAGCACTTGTGCCGTTGCCTTAAGCCTTAGGCAGCACTTCTGCCCATGCCTTAAGCCTAGCCAGTACTTGTGCCCATGCCTTAAGCCTTAGCCAGCACTTGTGCCCATGCCTTAAGCCTTAGCCAGCACTTGTGCCCATGCCTTAAACCTTAGCCAGCACTTGTGCCCATGCCTTAAGCCTTAGCCAGCACTGGTGCCCATGCCTTAAGCCTTAGCCAGCACTTGTGCCCATGCCTTATGCCTAGCCAGCACTTGTGCCCATGCCTTATGCCTAGCCAGCACTTGTGCTCATGCCTTAAGCCTAGCCAGCACTTGTGCCCATGCCTTAAGCCTAGCCAGCACTTGTGCCGTTGCCTTAAGCATAGCAAGCACTTGTGCCGTTGCCTTAAGCATAGCCAGCACTAGTGCCCATGCCTTAAGCCTAGCCAGTACTTGTGCCCATGCCTTAAGCCTTAGCCAGCACTTGTGCCCATGCCTTAAGCCTTAGCCAGCACTTGTGCCCATGCCTTAAGCCTTAGCCAGCACTTGTGCCCATGCCTTAAGCCTTAGCCAGCACTTGTGCCCATGCCTTAAGCCTTAGCCAGCACTTGTGCCCATGCCTTATGGCTAGCCAGCACTTGTGCCTATGCCTTATGCCTAGCCAGCACTTGTGCCCATGCCTTATGCCTAGCCAGCACTTGTGCCCATGCCTTATGCCTTAGCCAGCACTTGTGCCCATGCCTTAAGCCTTAGCCAGCACTTGTGCCCATGCCTTAAGCCTTAGCCAGCACTTGTGCCCATGCCTTAAACCTTAGCCAGCACTTGTGCCCATGTCTTATGCCTAGCCAGCACTTGTGCCCATGCCTTATGCCTAGCCAGTACTTGTGCCCATGCCTTATTCGTAGCCAGCACTTGTGCCCATGCCTTATGCCTAGCCAGCACTTGTGCCCATGCCTTATGCCTAGCCAGCACTTGTGCCCATTCCTTAAGCCTAGCCAGCACTTGTGCCCATGCCTTAAGCCTTAGCCAGCACTTGTGCCCATGCCTTAAGCCTTAGCCAGCACTTGTGCCCATGCCTTAAGCCTTAGCCAGCACTTGTGCCCATGCCTTAAGCCTTAGCCAGCACTTGTGCCCATGCCTTAAGCCTTAGCCAGCACTTGTGCCCATGCCTTAAGCCTTAGCCAGCACTTTTGCCCATGTCTTATGCCTAGCCAGCACTTGTGCCCATGCCTTATGCCTAGCCAGTACTTGTGCCCATGCCTTATTCGTAGCCAGCACTTGTGCCCATGCCTTATGCCTAGCCAGCACTTGTGCCCATGCCTTATGCCTAGCCAGCACTTGTGCCCATGCCTTAAGCCTTAGCCAGCACTTGTGCCCATGCCTTAAGCCTTAGCCAGCACTTGTGCCCATGCCTTATGCCTAGCCAGCACTTGTGCCCATGCCTTATGCCTAGCCAGCACTTGTGCCCATTCCTTAAGCCTAGCCAGCACTTGTGCCCATGCCTTAAGCCTTAGCCAGCACTTGTGCCCATGCCTTAAGCCTTAGCCAGCACTTGTGCCCATGCCTTAAGCCTTAGCCAGCACTTGTGCCCATGCCTTAAGCCTTAGCCAGCACTTGTGCCCATGCCTTAAGCCTTAGCCAGCACTTGTGCCCATGCCTTAAGCCTTAGCCAGCACTTTTGCCCATGCCTTAAGCCTTAGCCAGCACTTTTGAGCCCCTTGCATGTTTGTTTTTCTGTCTTTAGTTACATGATGGTTATGCACACAGGGCAGGCTTTACGCTCTTCGCTCTTGTCCCGTCTGAATGCGCATGCACGACTGTAATTGGGGAAGAAGGCATTACCCATTTACGGAGGACAGACAAGAAGTGCCTGGTCGCTTGGAGCATGGGGTTATGGAGAGGCTCCGCACTGTACAACAAAGGATCTAGTCCTAAATGTCCAAGTACAGAGTAGAGGGGTGAAAGCTAGCTCTTCACCCCTATGGGTGCCTAACCCTTTATGCAAAGAGTGCAAAGAGTTAGCCGTATGCCTTAAGCCTAGCCAGCACTTGTGCCCATGCCTTAAGCCTTAGCCAGCACTTGTGCCCATGCCTTAAGCCTTAGCCAGCACTTGTGCCCATGCCTTAAGCCTTAGCCAGCACTTGTGCCCATGCCTTAAGCCTTAGCCAGCACTTGTGCCCATGCCTTAAGCCTTAGCCAGCACTTTTGCCCATGCCTTAAGCCTTAGCCAGCATTTTTGAGCCCCTTGCATGTTTGTTTTTCTGTCTTTAGTTACATGATGGTTATGCACACAGGGCAGGCTTTACGCTCTTCGCTCTTGTCCCGTCTGAATGCGCATGCACGACTGTAATTGGGGAAGAAGGCATTACCCATTTACGGAGGACAGACAAGAAGTGCCTGGTCGCTTGGAGCATGGGGTTATGGAGAGGCTCCGCACTGTACAACAAAGGATCTAGTCCTAAATGTCCAAGTACAGAGTAGAGGGGTGAAAGCTAGCTCTTCACCCCTATGGGTGCCTAACCCTTTATGCAAAGAGTGCAAAGAGTTAGCCGTATGCCTTAAGCCTAGCCAGCACTTGTGCCCATGCCTTAAGCCTAGCCAGCACTTGTGCCCATGCCTTAAGCCTTAGCCAGCACTTATGCCCATGCCTTAAGCCTTAGCCAGCACTTGTGCCCATGCCTTCAGCCTTAGCCAGCACTTGTGCCCATGCCTTAAACCTTAGCCAGCACTTGTGCCCATGCCTTAAACCTTAGCCAGCACTTGTGCCCATACCTTAAGCCTTAGCCAGCACTTGTGCCCATGCCTTAAGCCTTAGCCAGCACTTGTGCCCATGCCTTAAGCATAGCCAGCACTTGTGCCCATGCCTTATGCCTTAGCCAGCACTTGTACCCTTGCCTTATGCCTAGCCAGCACTTGTGCCCATGCCTTAAGCCTAGCCAGCACTTGTGCCCAGGCCTTAAGCCTAGCCAGCACTTGTGTCCATGCCTTAAGCCTTAGCCAGCACTTGTGCCCATGCCTTAAGCCTAGCCAGCACTTGTGCCGTTGCCTTAAGCATAGCCAGCACTTGTGCCGTTGCCTTAAGCATAGCCAGCACTTATGCCCATGCCTTAAGCCTAGACAGTACTTGTGCCCATGCCTTAAGCCTTAGCCAGCACTTGTGCCCATGCCTTAAGCCTTAGCCAGCACTTGTGCCCATGTCTTAAGCCTTTGCCAGCACTTGTGCCCATGCCTTAAGCCTAGCCAGCACTTGTGCCGTTGCCTTAAGCATAGCCAGCACTTGTGCCGTTGCCTTAAGCATAGCCAGCATTTGTGCCCATGCCTTAAGCCTAGCCAGCACTTGTGCCCATACCTTAAGCCTTAGCCAGCACTTGTGCCCATGCCTTAAGCCTTAGCCAGCACTTGTGCCCATGCCTTAAGCCTTAGCCAGCACATGTGCCCATGCCTTAAGCCTAGCCAGCACTTGTGCCGTTGCCTTAAGCATAGCCAGCACTTGTGCCGTTGCCTTAAGCATAGCCAGCACTTGTGCCCATGCCTTAAGCCTTAGCCAGCACTTGTGCCCTTGCCTTATGCCTAGCCAGCACTTGTGCCCATGCCTTAAGCCTAGCCAGCACTTGTGCCCAGGCCTTAAGCCTAGCCAGCACTTGTGCCCATGCCTTAAGCCTTAGCCAGCACTTGTGCCCATGCCTTAAGCCTTAGCCAGCACTTGTGCCGTTGCCTTAAGCATAGCCAGCACTTGTGCCCATGCCTTAAGCCTTAGCCAGCACTTGTGCCCATGCCTTAAACCTTAGCCAGCACTTGTGCCCATGTCTTATGCCTAGCCAGCACTTGTGCCCATGCCTTATGCCTAGCCAGCACTTGTGCCCATGCCTTATGCCTAGCCAGCACTTGTGCCCATGCCTTATGCCTAGCCAGCACTTGTGCCCATGCCTTAAGCCTAGCCAGCACTTGTGCCCATGCCTTAAGCCTAGCCAGCACTTGTGCCGTTGCCTTAAGCATAGCCAGCACTTGTGCCATTGCCTTAAGCCTAGCCAGGACTTGTGCCCATGCCTTAAGCCTAGCCAGCACTTGTGCCCATGCCTTAAGCCTTAGCCAGCATTTATGCCCATGCCTTAAGCCTTAGCCAGCACTTGTGCCCATGCCTTCAGCCTTAGCCAGCACTTGTGCCCATGCCTTAAGCCTAGCCAGGACTTGTGCCCATGCCTTAAGCCTTAGCCAGCACTTGTGCCCATGCCTTAAGCCTTAGCCAGCACTTGTGCCCATGCCTTAAGCCTTAGCCAGCATTTATGCCCATGCCTTAAGCCTTAGCCAGCACTTGTGCCCATGCCTTCAGCCTTAGCCAGCACTTGTGCCCATGCCTTAAGCCTAGCCAGCACTTGTGCCCATGCCTTAAGCCTTAGCCAGCATTTATGCCCATGCCTTAAGCCTTAGCCAGCACTTGTGCCCATGCCTTCAGCCTTAGCCAGCACTTGTGCCCATGCCTTAAGCCTAGCCAGGACTTGTGCCCATGCCTTAAGCCTTAGCCAGCACTTGTGCCCATGCCTTAAGCCTTAGCCAGCACTTGTGCCCATGCCTTAAGCCTTAGCCAGCACTTGTGCCCATGCCTTAAGCCTTAGCCAGCACTTGTGCCCATGCCTTAAGCCTTAGCCAGCACTTTTGCCCATGCCTTAAGCCTTAGCCAGCACTTTTGAGCCCCTTGCATGTTTGTTTTTCTGTCTTTAGTTACATGATGGTTATGCACACAGGGCAGGCTTTACGCTCTTCGCTCTTGTCCCGTCTGAATGCGCATGCATGACTGTAATTGGGGAAGAAGGCATTAACCATTTACGGAGGACAGACAAGAAGTGCCTGGTCGCTTGGAGCATGGGGTTATGGAGAGGCTCCGCACTGTACAACAAAGATCTAGTCCTAAATGTCCAAGTACAGAGTAGAGGGGTGAAAGCTAGCTCTTCACCCCTATGGGTGCCTAACCCTTTATGCAAAGAGTTAGCCGTATGCCTTAAGCCTAGCCAGCACTTGTGCCCATGCCTTAAGCCTAGCCAGCACTTGTGCCCATGCCTTAAGCCTTAGCCAGCATTTATGCCCATGCCTTAAGCCTTAGCCAGCACTTGTGCCCATGCCTTCAGCCTTAGCCAGCACTTGTGCCCATGCCTTAAACCTTAGCCAGCACTTGTGCCCATGCCTTAAGCCTAGCCAGCACTTGTGCCGTTGCCTTAAGCATAGCCAGCACTTGTGCCGTTGCCTTAAGCATAGCCAGCACTTGTGCCCATGCCTTAAGCCTTAGCCATCACTTGTGCCCATGCCTTATGCCTAGCCAGCACTTGTGCGCTTGCCTTATGCCTAGCCAGCACTTGTGCCCATGCCTTAAGCCTAGCCAGCACTTGTGCCCAGGCCTTAAGCCTAGCCAGCACTTGTGCCCAAGCCTTAAGCCTTAGCCAGCACTTGTGCCCATGCCTTAAGCCTTAGCCAGCACTTGTGCCCATGCCTTAAGCCTTAGCCAGCACTTGTGCCCATGCCTTATGCCTAGCCAGCACTTGTACCCATGCCTTAAGCCTAGCCATCTCTTGTGCCCATGCCTTAAGCCTAGCCATCACTTGTGCCGTTGCCTTAAGCCTAACCAGCACTTGTGCCGTTGCCTTAAGCCTTAGGCAGCACTTCTGCCCATGCCTTAAGCCTAGCCAGTACTTGTGCCCATGCCTTAAGCCTTAGCCAGCACTTGTGCCCATGCCTTAAGCCTTAGCCAGCACTTGTGCCCATGCCTTAAACCTTAGCCAGCACTTGTGCCCATGCCTTAAACCTTAACCAGCACTTGTGCCCATACCTTAAGCCTTAGCCAGCACTTGTGCCCATGCATTAAGCCTTAGCCAGCACTTGTGCCCATGCCTTAAGCCTTAGCCAGCACTTGTGCCCATGCCTTAAGCCTTAGCCAGCACTTGTGCCCATGCCTTAAGCCTAGCCAGCACTTGTGCCGTTGCCTTAAGCATAGCCAGCACTTGTGCCGTTGCCTTAACCATAGCCAGCACTTGTGCCCATGCCTTAAGCCTTAGCCAGCACTTGTGCCCTTGCCTTATGCCTAGCCAGCACTTGTGCCCATGCCTTAAGCCTAGCCAGCACTTGTGCCCAGGCCTTAAGGCTAGCCAGCACTTGTGCCAAGGCCTTAAGCCTTAGCCAGCACTTGTGCCCATGCCTTAAGCCTTAGCCAGCACTTGTGCCCATGCCTTAAGCCTTAGCCAGCACTTGTGCCCATGCCTTAAGCCTAGCCAGCACTTGTGCCCATGCCTTATGCCTAGCCAGCACTTGTACCCATGCCTTAAGCCTAGCCATCTCTTGTGCCCATGCCTTAAGCCTAGCCATCACTTGTGCCGTTGCCTTAAGCCTAACCAGCACTTGTGCCGTTGCCTTAAGCCTTAGGCAGCACTTCTGCCCATGCCTTAAGTCTAGCCAGTACTTGTGCCCATGACTTAAGCCTTAGCCAGCACTTGTGCCCATGCCTTAAGCCTTAGCCAGCACTTGTGCCCATGCCTTAAGCCTTAGCCAGCACTGGTGCCCATGCCTTAAGCCTTAGCCAGCACTTGTGCCCATGCCTTATGCCTAGCCAGCACTTGTGCCCATGCCTTATGCCTAGCCAGCACTTGTGCTCATGCCTTAAGCCTAGCCAGCACTTGTGCCCATGCCTTAAGCCTAGCCAGCACTTGTGCCGTTGCCTTAAGCATAGCAAGCACTTGTGCCGTTGCCTTAAGCATAGCCAGCACTAGTGCCCATGCCTTAAGCCTAGCCAGTACTTGTGCCCATGCCTTAAGCCTTAGCCAGCACTTGTGCCCATGCCTTAAGCCTTAGCCAGCACTTGTGCCCATGCCTTAAGCCTTAGCCAACACTTGTGCCCATGCCTTAAGCCTTAGCCAGCACTTGTGCCCATGCCTTAAGCCTTAGCCAGCACTTGTGCCCATGCCTTATGGCTAGCCAGCACTTGTGCCTATGCCTTATGCCTAGCCAGCACTTGTGCCCATGCCTTATGCCTAGCCAGCACTTGTGCCCATGCCTTAAGCCTTAGCCAGCACTTGTGCCCATGCCTTAAGCCTTAGCCAGCACTTGTGCCCATGCCTTAAGCCTTAGCCAGCACTTGTGCCCATGCCTTATGCCTAGCCAGCACTTGTACCCATGCCTTAAGCCTAGCCATCTCTTGTGCCCATGCCTTAAGCCTAGCCATCACTTGTGCCGTTGCCTTAAGCCTAACCAGCACTTGTGCCGTTGCCTTAAGCCTTAGGCAGCACTTCTGCCCATGCCTTAAGCCTAGCCAGTACTTGTGCCCATGCCTTAAGCCTTAGCCAGCACTTGTGCCCATGCCTTAAGCCTTAGCCAGCACTTGTGCCCATGCCTTAAACCTTAGCCAGCACTTGTGCCCATGCCTTAAACCTTAACCAGCACTTGTGCCCATACCTTAAGCCTTAGCCAGCACTTGTGCCCATGCATTAAGCCTTAGCCAGCACTTGTGCCCATGCCTTAAGCCTTAGCCAGCACTTGTGCCCATGCCTTAAGCCTTAGCCAGCACTTGTGCCCATGCCTTAAGCCTAGCCAGCACTTGTGCCGTTGCCTTAAGCATAGCCAGCACTTGTGCCGTTGCCTTAACCATAGCCAGCACTTGTGCCCATGCCTTAAGCCTTAGCCAGCACTTGTGCCCTTGCCTTATGCCTAGCCAGCACTTGTGCCCATGCCTTAAGCCTAGCCAGCACTTGTGCCCAGGCCTTAAGGCTAGCCAGCACTTGTGCCAAGGCCTTAAGCCTTAGCCAGCACTTGTGCCCATGCCTTAAGCCTTAGCCAGCACTTGTGCCCATGCCTTAAGCCTTAGCCAGCACTTGTGCCCATGCCTTAAGCCTAGCCAGCACTTGTGCCCATGCCTTATGCCTAGCCAGCACTTGTACCCATGCCTTAAGCCTAGCCATCTCTTGTGCCCATGCCTTAAGCCTAGCCATCACTTGTGCCGTTGCCTTAAGCCTAACCAGCACTTGTGCCGTTGCCTTAAGCCTTAGGCAGCACTTCTGCCCATGCCTTAAGTCTAGCCAGTACTTGTGCCCATGACTTAAGCCTTAGCCAGCACTTGTGCCCATGCCTTAAGCCTTAGCCAGCACTTGTGCCCATGCCTTAAGCCTTAGCCAGCACTGGTGCCCATGCCTTAAGCCTTAGCCAGCACTTGTGCCCATGCCTTATGCCTAGCCAGCACTTGTGCCCATGCCTTATGCCTAGCCAGCACTTGTGCTCATGCCTTAAGCCTAGCCAGCACTTGTGCCCATGCCTTAAGCCTAGCCAGCACTTGTGCCGTTGCCTTAAGCATAGCAAGCACTTGTGCCGTTGCCTTAAGCATAGCCAGCACTAGTGCCCATGCCTTAAGCCTAGCCAGTACTTGTGCCCATGCCTTAAGCCTTAGCCAGCACTTGTGCCCATGCCTTAAGCCTTAGCCAGCACTTGTGCCCATGCCTTAAGCCTTAGCCAGCACTTGTGCCCATGCCTTAAGCCTTAGCCAGCACTTGTGCCCATGCCTTAAGCCTTAGCCAGCACTTGTGCCCATGCCTTATGGCTAGCCAGCACTTGTGCCTATGCCTTATGCCTAGCCAGCACTTGTGCCCATGCCTTATGCCTAGCCAGCACTTGTGCCCATGCCTTAAGCCTTAGCCAGCACTTGTGCCCATGCCTTAAGCCTTAGCCAGCACTTGTGCCCATGCCTTAAGCCTTAGCCAGCACTTGTGCCCATGCCTTAAACCTTAGCCAGCACTTGTGCCCATGTCTTATGCCTAGCCAGCACTTGTGCCCATGCCTTATGCCTAGCCAGTACTTGTGCCCATGCCTTATTCGTAGCCAGCACTTGTGCCCATGCCTTATGCCTAGCCAGCACTTGTGCCCATGCCTTATGCCTAGCCAGCACTTGTGCCCATTCCTTAAGCCTAGCCAGCACTTGTGCCCATGCCTTAAGCCTTAGCCAGCACTTGTGCCCATGCCTTAAGCCTTAGCCAGCACTTGTGCCCATGCCTTAAGCCTTAGCCAGCACTTGTGCCCATGCCTTAAGCCTTAGCCAGCACTTGTGCCCATGCCTTAAGCCTTAGCCAGCACTTTTGCCCATGTCTTATGCCTAGCCAGCACTTGTGCCCATGCCTTATGCCTAGCCAGTACTTGTGCCCATGCCTTATTCGTAGCCAGCACTTGTGCCCATGCCTTATGCCTAGCCAGCACTTGTGCCCATGCCTTATGCCTAGCCAGCACTTGTGCCCATGCCTTAAGCCTTAGCCAGCACTTGTGCCCATGCCTTAAGCCTTAGCCAGCACTTGTGCCCATGCCTTATGCCTAGCCAGCACTTGTGCCCATGCCTTATGCCTAGCCAGCACTTGTGCCCATTCCTTAAGCCTAGCCAGCACTTGTGCCCATGCCTTAAGCCTTAGCCAGCACTTGTGCCCATGCCTTAAGCCTTAGCCAGCACTTGTGCCCATGCCTTAAGCCTTAGCCAGCACTTGTGCCCATGCCTTAAGCCTTAGCCAGCACTTGTGCCCATGCCTTAAGCCTTAGCCAGCACTTGTGCCCATGCCTTAAGCCTTAGCCAGCACTTTTGCCCATGCCTTAAGCCTTAGCCAGCACTTTTGAGCCCCTTGCATGTTTGTTTTTCTGTCTTTAGTTACATGATGGTTATGCACACAGGGCAGGCTTTACGCTCTTCGCTCTTGTCCCGTCTGAATGCGCATGCACGACTGTAATTGGGGAAGAAGGCATTACCCATTTACGGAGGACAGACAAGAAGTGCCTGGTCGCTTGGAGCATGGGGTTATGGAGAGGCTCCGCACTGTACAACAAAGGATCTAGTCCTAAATGTCCAAGTACAGAGTAGAGGGGTGAAAGCTAGCTCTTCACCCCTATGGGTGCCTAACCCTTTATGCAAAGAGTGCAAAGAGTTAGCCGTATGCCTTAAGCCTAGCCAGCACTTGTGCCCATGCCTTAAGCCTTAGCCAGCACTTGTGCCCATGCCTTAAGCCTTAGCCAGCACTTGTGCCCATGCCTTAAGCCTTAGCCAGCACTTGTGCCCATGCCTTAAGCCTTAGCCAGCACTTGTGCCCATGCCTTAAGCCTTAGCCAGCACTTTTGCCCATGCCTTAAGCCTTAGCCAGCATTTTTGAGCCCCTTGCATGTTTGTTTTTCTGTCTTTAGTTACATGATGGTTATGCACACAGGGCAGGCTTTACGCTCTTCGCTCTTGTCCCGTCTGAATGCGCATGCACGACTGTAATTGGGGAAGAAGGCATTACCCATTTACGGAGGACAGACAAGAAGTGCCTGGTCGCTTGGAGCATGGGGTTATGGAGAGGCTCCGCACTGTACAACAAAGGATCTAGTCCTAAATGTCCAAGTACAGAGTAGAGGGGTGAAAGCTAGCTCTTCACCCCTATGGGTGCCTAACCCTTTATGCAAAGAGTGCAAAGAGTTAGCCGTATGCCTTAAGCCTAGCCAGCACTTGTGCCCATGCCTTAAGCCTAGCCAGCACTTGTGCCCATGCCTTAAGCCTTAGCCAGCACTTATGCCCATGCCTTAAGCCTTAGCCAGCACTTGTGCCCATGCCTTCAGCCTTAGCCAGCACTTGTGCCCATGCCTTAAACCTTAGCCAGCACTTGTGCCCATGCCTTAAACCTTAGCCAGCACTTGTGCCCATACCTTAAGCCTTAGCCAGCACTTGTGCCCATGCCTTAAGCCTTAGCCAGCACTTGTGCCCATGCCTTAAGCATAGCCAGCACTTGTGCCCATGCCTTATGCCTTAGCCAGCACTTGTACCCTTGCCTTATGCCTAGCCAGCACTTGTGCCCATGCCTTAAGCCTAGCCAGCACTTGTGCCCAGGCCTTAAGCCTAGCCAGCACTTGTGTCCATGCCTTAAGCCTTAGCCAGCACTTGTGCCCATGCCTTAAGCCTAGCCAGCACTTGTGCCGTTGCCTTAAGCATAGCCAGCACTTGTGCCGTTGCCTTAAGCATAGCCAGCACTTATGCCCATGCCTTAAGCCTAGACAGTACTTGTGCCCATGCCTTAAGCCTTAGCCAGCACTTGTGCCCATGCCTTAAGCCTTAGCCAGCACTTGTGCCCATGTCTTAAGCCTTTGCCAGCACTTGTGCCCATGCCTTAAGCCTAGCCAGCACTTGTGCCGTTGCCTTAAGCATAGCCAGCACTTGTGCCGTTGCCTTAAGCATAGCCAGCATTTGTGCCCATGCCTTAAGCCTAGCCAGCACTTGTGCCCATACCTTAAGCCTTAGCCAGCACTTGTGCCCATGCCTTAAGCCTTAGCCAGCACTTGTGCCCATGCCTTAAGCCTTAGCCAGCACATGTGCCCATGCCTTAAGCCTAGCCAGCACTTGTGCCGTTGCCTTAAGCATAGCCAGCACTTGTGCCGTTGCCTTAAGCATAGCCAGCACTTGTGCCCATGCCTTAAGCCTTAGCCAGCACTTGTGCCCTTGCCTTATGCCTAGCCAGCACTTGTGCCCATGCCTTAAGCCTAGCCAGCACTTGTGCCCAGGCCTTAAGCCTAGCCAGCACTTGTGCCCATGCCTTAAGCCTTAGCCAGCACTTGTGCCCATGCCTTAAGCCTTAGCCAGCACTTGTGCCGTTGCCTTAAGCATAGCCAGCACTTGTGCCCATGCCTTAAGCCTTAGCCAGCACTTGTGCCCATGCCTTAAACCTTAGCCAGCACTTGTGCCCATGTCTTATGCCTAGCCAGCACTTGTGCCCATGCCTTATGCCTAGCCAGCACTTGTGCCCATGCCTTATGCCTAGCCAGCACTTGTGCCCATGCCTTATGCCTAGCCAGCACTTGTGCCCATGCCTTAAGCCTAGCCAGCACTTGTGCCCATGCCTTAAGCCTAGCCAGCACTTGTGCCGTTGCCTTAAGCATAGCCAGCACTTGTGCCATTGCCTTAAGCCTAGCCAGCACTTGTGCCCATGCCTTAAGCCTAGCCAGGACTTGTGCCCATGCCTTAAGCCTTAGCCAGCACTTGTGCCCATGCCTTAAGCCTTAGCCAGCACTTGTGCCCATGCCTTAAGCCTTAGCCAGCACTTGTGCCCATGCCTTAAGCCTTAGCCAGCACTTGTGCCCATGCCTTAAGCCTTAGCCAGCACTTTTGCCCATGCCTTAAGCCTTAGCCAGCACTTTTGAGCCCCTTGCATGTTTGTTTTTCTGTCTTTAGTTACATGATGGTTATGCACACAGGGCAGGCTTTACGCTCTTCGCTCTTGTCCCGTCTGAATGCGCATGCATGACTGTAATTGGGGAAGAAGGCATTAACCATTTACGGAGGACAGACAAGAAGTGCCTGGTCGCTTGGAGCATGGGGTTATGGAGAGGCTCCGCACTGTACAACAAAGATCTAGTCCTAAATGTCCAAGTACAGAGTAGAGGGGTGAAAGCTAGCTCTTCACCCCTATGGGTGCCTAACCCTTTATGCAAAGAGTTAGCCGTATGCCTTAAGCCTAGCCAGCACTTGTGCCCATGCCTTAAGCCTAGCCAGCACTTGTGCCCATGCCTTAAGCCTTAGCCAGCATTTATGCCCATGCCTTAAGCCTTAGCCAGCACTTGTGCCCATGCCTTCAGCCTTAGCCAGCACTTGTGCCCATACCTTAAACCTTAGCCAGCACTTGTGCCCATGCCTTAAGCCTAGCCAGCACTTGTGCCGTTGCCTTAAGCATAGCCAGCACTTGTGCCGTTGCCTTAAGCATAGCCAGCACTTGTGCCCATGCCTTAAGCCTTAGCCATCACTTGTGCCCATGCCTTATGCCTAGCCAGCACTTGTGCGCTTGCCTTATGCCTAGCCAGCACTTGTGCCCATGCCTTAAGCCTAGCCAGCACTTGTGCCCAGGCCTTAAGCCTAGCCAGCACTTGTGCCCAAGCCTTAAGCCTTAGCCAGCACTTGTGCCCATGCCTTAAGCCTTAGCCAGCACTTGTGCCCATGCCTTAAGCCTTAGCCAGCACTTGTGCCCATGCCTTATGCCTAGCCAGCACTTGTACCCATGCCTTAAGCCTAGCCATCTCTTGTGCCCATGCCTTAAGCCTAGCCATCACTTGTGCCGTTGCCTTAAGCCTAACCAGCACTTGTGCCGTTGCCTTAAGCCTTAGGCAGCACTTCTGCCCATGCCTTAAGCCTAGCCAGTACTTGTGCCCATGCCTTAAGCCTTAGCCAGCACTTGTGCCCATGCCTTAAGCCTTAGCCAGCACTTGTGCCCATGCCTTAAACCTTAGCCAGCACTTGTGCCCATGCCTTAAACCTTAACCAGCACTTGTGCCCATACCTTAAGCCTTAGCCAGCACTTGTGCCCATGCATTAAGCCTTAGCCAGCACTTGTGCCCATGCCTTAAGCCTTAGCCAGCACTTGTGCCCATGCCTTAAGCCTTAGCCAGCACTTGTGCCCATGCCTTAAGCCTAGCCAGCACTTGTGCCGTTGCCTTAAGCATAGCCAGCACTTGTGCCGTTGCCTTAACCATAGCCAGCACTTGTGCCCATGCCTTAAGCCTTAGCCAGCACTTGTGCCCTTGCCTTATGCCTAGCCAGCACTTGTGCCCATGCCTTAAGCCTAGCCAGCACTTGTGCCCAGGCCTTAAGGCTAGCCAGCACTTGTGCCAAGGCCTTAAGCCTTAGCCAGCACTTGTGCCCATGCCTTAAGCCTTAGCCAGCACTTGTGCCCATGCCTTAAGCCTTAGCCAGCACTTGTGCCCATGCCTTAAGCCTAGCCAGCACTTGTGCCCATGCCTTATGCCTAGCCAGCACTTGTACCCATGCCTTAAGCCTAGCCATCTCTTGTGCCCATGCCTTAAGCCTAGCCATCACTTGTGCCGTTGCCTTAAGCCTAACCAGCACTTGTGCCGTTGCCTTAAGCCTTAGGCAGCACTTCTGCCCATGCCTTAAGTCTAGCCAGTACTTGTGCCCATGACTTAAGCCTTAGCCAGCACTTGTGCCCATGCCTTAAGCCTTAGCCAGCACTTGTGCCCATGCCTTAAGCCTTAGCCAGCACTGGTGCCCATGCCTTAAGCCTTAGCCAGCACTTGTGCCCATGCCTTATGCCTAGCCAGCACTTGTGCCCATGCCTTATGCCTAGCCAGCACTTGTGCTCATGCCTTAAGCCTAGCCAGCACTTGTGCCCATGCCTTAAGCCTAGCCAGCACTTGTGCCGTTGCCTTAAGCATAGCAAGCACTTGTGCCGTTGCCTTAAGCATAGCCAGCACTAGTGCCCATGCCTTAAGCCTAGCCAGTACTTGTGCCCATGCCTTAAGCCTTAGCCAGCACTTGTGCCCATGCCTTAAGCCTTAGCCAGCACTTGTGCCCATGCCTTAAGCCTTAGCCAGCACTTGTGCCCATGCCTTAAGCCTTAGCCAGCACTTGTGCCCATGCCTTAAGCCTTAGCCAGCACTTGTGCCCATGCCTTATGGCTAGCCAGCACTTGTGCCTATGCCTTATGCCTAGCCAGCACTTGTGCCCATGCCTTATGCCTAGCCAGCACTTGTGCCCATGCCTTAAGCCTTAGCCAGCACTTGTGCCCATGCCTTAAGCCTTAGCCAGCACTTGTGCCCATGCCTTAAGCCTTAGCCAGCACTTGTGCCCATGCCTTATGCCTAGCCAGCACTTGTACCCATGCCTTAAGCCTAGCCATCTCTTGTGCCCATGCCTTAAGCCTAGCCATCACTTGTGCCGTTGCCTTAAGCCTAACCAGCACTTGTGCCGTTGCCTTAAGCCTTAGGCAGCACTTCTGCCCATGCCTTAAGCCTAGCCAGTACTTGTGCCCATGCCTTAAGCCTTAGCCAGCACTTGTGCCCATGCCTTAAGCCTTAGCCAGCACTTGTGCCCATGCCTTAAACCTTAGCCAGCACTTGTGCCCATGCCTTAAACCTTAACCAGCACTTGTGCCCATACCTTAAGCCTTAGCCAGCACTTGTGCCCATGCATTAAGCCTTAGCCAGCACTTGTGCCCATGCCTTAAGCCTTAGCCAGCACTTGTGCCCATGCCTTAAGCCTTAGCCAGCACTTGTGCCCATGCCTTAAGCCTAGCCAGCACTTGTGCCGTTGCCTTAAGCATAGCCAGCACTTGTGCCGTTGCCTTAACCATAGCCAGCACTTGTGCCCATGCCTTAAGCCTTAGCCAGCACTTGTGCCCTTGCCTTATGCCTAGCCAGCACTTGTGCCCATGCCTTAAGCCTAGCCAGCACTTGTGCCCAGGCCTTAAGGCTAGCCAGCACTTGTGCCAAGGCCTTAAGCCTTAGCCAGCACTTGTGCCCATGCCTTAAGCCTTAGCCAGCACTTGTGCCCATGCCTTAAGCCTTAGCCAGCACTTGTGCCCATGCCTTAAGCCTAGCCAGCACTTGTGCCCATGCCTTATGCCTAGCCAGCACTTGTACCCATGCCTTAAGCCTAGCCATCTCTTGTGCCCATGCCTTAAGCCTAGCCATCACTTGTGCCGTTGCCTTAAGCCTAACCAGCACTTGTGCCGTTGCCTTAAGCCTTAGGCAGCACTTCTGCCCATGCCTTAAGTCTAGCCAGTACTTGTGCCCATGACTTAAGCCTTAGCCAGCACTTGTGCCCATGCCTTAAGCCTTAGCCAGCACTTGTGCCCATGCCTTAAGCCTTAGCCAGCACTGGTGCCCATGCCTTAAGCCTTAGCCAGCACTTGTGCCCATGCCTTATGCCTAGCCAGCACTTGTGCCCATGCCTTATGCCTAGCCAGCACTTGTGCTCATGCCTTAAGCCTAGCCAGCACTTGTGCCCATGCCTTAAGCCTAGCCAGCACTTGTGCCGTTGCCTTAAGCATAGCAAGCACTTGTGCCGTTGCCTTAAGCATAGCCAGCACTAGTGCCCATGCCTTAAGCCTAGCCAGTACTTGTGCCCATGCCTTAAGCCTTAGCCAGCACTTGTGCCCATGCCTTAAGCCTTAGCCAGCACTTGTGCCCATGCCTTAAGCCTTAGCCAGCACTTGTGCCCATGCCTTAAGCCTTAGCCAGCACTTGTGCCCATGCCTTAAGCCTTAGCCAGCACTTGTGCCCATGCCTTATGGCTAGCCAGCACTTGTGCCTATGCCTTATGCCTAGCCAGCACTTGTGCCCATGCCTTATGCCTAGCCAGCACTTGTGCCCATGCCTTAAGCCTTAGCCAGCACTTGTGCCCATGCCTTAAGCCTTAGCCAGCACTTGTGCCCATGCCTTAAGCCTTAGCCAGCACTTGTGCCCATGCCTTAAACCTTAGCCAGCACTTGTGCCCATGTCTTATGCCTAGCCAGCACTTGTGCCCATGCCTTATGCCTAGCCAGTACTTGTGCCCATGCCTTATTCGTAGCCAGCACTTGTGCCCATGCCTTATGCCTAGCCAGCACTTGTGCCCATGCCTTATGCCTAGCCAGCACTTGTGCCCATTCCTTAAGCCTAGCCAGCACTTGTGCCCATGCCTTAAGCCTTAGCCAGCACTTGTGCCCATGCCTTAAGCCTTAGCCAGCACTTGTGCCCATGCCTTAAGCCTTAGCCAGCACTTGTGCCCATGCCTTAAGCCTTAGCCAGCACTTGTGCCCATGCCTTAAGCCTTAGCCAGCACTTGTGCCCATGCCTTAAGCCTTAGCCAGCACTTTTGCCCATGTCTTATGCCTAGCCAGCACTTGTGCCCATGCCTTATGCCTAGCCAGTACTTGTGCCCATGCCTTATTCGTAGCCAGCACTTGTGCCCATGCCTTATGCCTAGCCAGCACTTGTGCCCATGCCTTATGCCTAGCCAGCACTTGTGCCCATTCCTTAAGCCTAGCCAGCACTTGTGCCCATGCCTTAAGCCTTAGCCAGCACTTGTGCCCATGCCTTAAGCCTTAGCCAGCACTTGTGCCCATGCCTTAAGCCTTAGCCAGCACTTGTGCCCATGCCTTAAGCCTTAGCCAGCACTTGTGCCCATGCCTTAAGCCTTAGCCAGCACTTGTGCCCATGCCTTAAGCCTTAGCCAGCACTTGTGCCCATGCCTTAAGCCTTAGCCAGCACTGGTGCCCATGCCTTAAGCCTTAGCCAGCACTTGTGCCCATGCCTTATGCCTAGCCAGCACTTGTGCCCATGCCTTATGCCTAGCCAGCACTTGTGCTCATGCCTTAAGCCTAGCCAGCACTTGTGCCCATGCCTTAAGCCTAGCCAGCACTTGTGCCGTTGCCTTAAGCATAGCAAGCACTTGTGCCGTTGCCTTAAGCATAGCCAGCACTAGTGCCCATGCCTTAAGCCTAGCCAGTACTTGTGCCCATGCCTTAAGCCTTAGCCAGCACTTGTGCCCATGCCTTAAGCCTTAGCCAGCACTTGTGCCCATGCCTTAAGCCTTAGCCAGCACTTGTGCCCATGCCTTAAGCCTTAGCCAGCACTTGTGCCCATGCCTTAAGCCTTAGCCAGCACTTGTGCCCATGCCTTATGGCTAGCCAGCACTTGTGCCTATGCCTTATGCCTAGCCAGCACTTGTGCCCATGCCTTATGCCTAGCCAGCACTTGTGCCCATGCCTTAAGCCTTAGCCAGCACTTGTGCCCATGCCTTAAGCCTTAGCCAGCACTTGTGCCCATGCCTTAAGCCTTAGCCAGCACTTGTGCCCATGCCTTAAACCTTAGCCAGCACTTGTGCCCATGTCTTATGCCTAGCCAGCACTTGTGCCCATGCCTTATGCCTAGCCAGTACTTGTGCCCATGCCTTATTCGTAGCCAGCACTTGTGCCCATGCCTTATGCCTAGCCAGCACTTGTGCCCATGCCTTATGCCTAGCCAGCACTTGTGCCCATTCCTTAAGCCTAGCCAGCACTTGTGCCCATGCCTTAAGCCTTAGCCAGCACTTGTGCCCATGCCTTAAGCCTTAGCCAGCACTTGTGCCCATGCCTTAAGCCTTAGCCAGCACTTGTGCCCATGCCTTAAGCCTTAGCCAGCACTTGTGCCCATGCCTTAAGCCTTAGCCAGCACTTGTGCCCATGCCTTAAGCCTTAGCCAGCACTTGTGCCCATGCCTTAAGCCTTAGCCAGCACTTTTGCCCATGTCTTATGCCTAGCCAGCACTTGTGCCCATGCCTTATGCCTAGCCAGTACTTGTGCCCATGCCTTATTCGTAGCCAGCACTTGTGCCCATGCCTTATGCCTAGCCAGCACTTGTGCCCATGCCTTATGCCTAGCCAGCACTTGTGCCCATTCCTTAAGCCTAGCCAGCACTTGTGCCCATGCCTTAAGCCTTAGCCAGCACTTGTGCCCATGCCTTAAGCCTTAGCCAGCACTTGTGCCCATGCCTTAAGCCTTAGCCAGCACTTGTGCCCATGCCTTAAGCCTTAGCCAGCACTTGTGCCCATGCCTTAAGCCTTAGCCAGCACTTGTGCCCATGCCTTAAGCCTTAGCCAGCACTTGTGCCCATGCCTTAAGCCTTAGCCAGCACTGGTGCCCATGCCTTAAGCCTTAGCCAGCACTTGTGCCCATGCCTTATGCCTAGCCAGCACTTGTGCCCATGCCTTATGCCTAGCCAGCACTTGTGCTCATGCCTTAAGCCTAGCCAGCACTTGTGCCCATGCCTTAAGCCTAGCCAGCACTTGTGCCGTTGCCTTAAGCATAGCAAGCACTTGTGCCGTTGCCTTAAGCATAGCCAGCACTAGTGCCCATGCCTTAAGCCTAGCCAGTACTTGTGCCCATGCCTTAAGCCTTAGCCAGCACTTGTGCCCATGCCTTAAGCCTTAGCCAGCACTTGTGCCCATGCCTTAAGCCTTAGCCAGCACTTGTGCCCATGCCTTAAGCCTTAGCCAGCACTTGTGCCCATGCCTTAAGCCTTAGCCAGCACTTGTGCCCATGCCTTATGGCTAGCCAGCACTTGTGCCTATGCCTTATGCCTAGCCAGCACTTGTGCCCATGCCTTATGCCTAGCCAGCACTTGTGCCCATGCCTTAAGCCTTAGCCAGCACTTGTGCCCATGCCTTAAGCCTTAGCCAGCACTTGTGCCCATGCCTTAAGCCTTAGCCAGCACTTGTGCCCATGCCTTAAACCTTAGCCAGCACTTGTGCCCATGTCTTATGCCTAGCCAGCACTTGTGCCCATGCCTTATGCCTAGCCAGTACTTGTGCCCATGCCTTATTCGTAGCCAGCACTTGTGCCCATGCCTTATGCCTAGCCAGCACTTGTGCCCATGCCTTATGCCTAGCCAGCACTTGTGCCCATTCCTTAAGCCTAGCCAGCACTTGTGCCCATGCCTTAAGCCTTAGCCAGCACTTGTGCCCATGCCTTAAGCCTTAGCCAGCACTTGTGCCCATGCCTTAAGCCTTAGCCAGCACTTGTGCCCATGCCTTAAGCCTTAGCCAGCACTTGTGCCCATGCCTTAAGCCTTAGCCAGCACTTGTGCCCATGCCTTAAGCCTTAGCCAGCACTTTTGCCCATGTCTTAAGCCTTAGCCAGCACTTTTGAGCCCCTTGCATGTTTGTTTTTCTGTCTTTAGTTACATGATGGTTATGCACACAGGGCAGGCTTTACGCTCTTCGCTCTTGTCCCGTCTGAATGCGCATGCACGACTGTAATTGGGGAAGAAGGCATTACCCATTTACGGAGGACAGACAAGAAGTGCCTGGTCGCTTGGAGCATGGGGTTATGGAGAGGCTCCGCACTGTACAACAAAGGATCTAGTCCTAAATGTCCAAGTACAGAGTAGAGGGGTGAAAGCTAGCTCTTCACCCCTATGGGTGCCTAACCCTTTATGCAAAGAGTGCAAAGAGTTAGCCGTATGCCTTAAGCCTAGCCAGCACTTGTGTCCATGCCTTAAGCCTTAGCCAGCACTTGTGCCCATGCCTTAAGCCTTAGCCAGCACTTGTGCCCATGCCTTAAGCCTTAGCCAGCACTTGTGCCCATGCCTTAAGCCTTAGCCAGCACTTGTGCCCATGCCTTAAGCCTTAGCCAGCACTTTTGCCCATGCCTTAAGCCTTAGCCAGCACTTTTGAGCCCCTTGCATGTTTGTTTTTCTGTCTTTAGTTACATGATGGTTATGCACACAGGGCAGGCTTTACGCTCTTCGCTCTTGTCCCGTCTGAATGCGCATGCACGACTGTAATTGGGGAAGAAGGCATTACCCATTTACGGAGGACAGACAAGAAGTGCCTGGTCGCTTGGAGCATGGGGTTATGGAGAGGCTCCGCACTGTACAACAAAGGATCTAGTCCTAAATGTCCAAGTACAGAGTAGAGGGGTGAAAGCTAGCTCTTCACCCCTATGGGTGCCTAACCCTTTATGCAAAGAGTGCAAAGAGTTAGCCGTATGCCTTAAGCCTAGCCAGCACTTGTGCCCATGCCTTAAGCCTAGCCAGCACTTGTGCCCATTCCTTAAGCCTTAGCCAGCACTTATGCCCATGCCTTAAGCCTTAGCCAGCACTTGTGCCCATGCCTTCAGCCTTAGCCAGCACTTGTGCCCATGCCTTAAACCTTAGCCAGCACTTGTGCCCATGCCTTAAACCTTAGCCAGCACTTGTGCCCATACCTTAAGCCTTAGCCAGCACTTGTGCCCATGCCTTAAGCCTTAGCCAGCACTTGTGCCCATGCCTTAAACCTTAGCCAGCACTTGTGCCCATGCCTTAAGCCTTAGCCAGCACTTGTGCCCATGCCTTAAGCCTAGCCAGCACTTGTGCCGTTGCCTTAAGCATAGCCAGCACTTGTGCCTTTGCCTTAAGCATAGCCAGCACTTGTGCCCATGCCTTATGCCTTAGCCAGCACTTGTGCCCTTGCCTTATGCCTAGCCAGCACTTGTGCCCATGCCTTAAGCCTAGCCAGCACTTGTGCCCAGGCCTTAAGCCTAGCCAGCACTTGTGCCCATGCCTTAAGCCTTAGCCAGCACTTGTGCCCATGCCTTAAGCCTAGCCAGCACTTGTGCCGTTGCCTTAAGCATAGCCAGCACTTGTGCCGTTGCCTTAAGCATAGCCAGCACTTGTGCCCATGCCTTAAGCCTAGCCAGTACTTGTGCCCATGCCTTAAGCCTTAGCCAGCACTTGTGCCCATGCCTTAAGCCTTAGCCAGTACTTGTGCCCATGCCTTAAGCCTTAGCCAGCACTTGTGCCCATGCCTTAAGCCTTAGCCAGCACTTGTGCCCATGCCTTAAGCCTTAGCCAGCACTTGTGCCCATGCCTTATGCCTAGCCAGCACTTGTGCCCATGCCTTATGCCTAGCCAGCACTTGTGCCCATGCCTTAAGCCTTAGCCAGCACTTGTGCCCATGCCTTAAGCCTTAGCCAGCACTTGTGCCCATGCCGTAAGCCTTAGCCAGCACTTGTGCCCATGCCTTAAGCCTTAGCCAGCACTTGTGCCCATGCCTTAAGCCTTAGCCAGCACTTGTGCCCATGCCTTAAACCTTAGCCAGCACTTGTGCCCATGTCTTATGCCTAGCCAGCACTTGTGCCCATGCCTTATGCCTAGCCAGCACTTGTGCCCATGCCTTATGCCTAGCCAGCACTTGTGCCCATGCCTTATGCCTAGCCAGCACTTGTGCCCATGCCTTATGCCTAGCCAGCACTTGTGCCCATGCCTTAAGCCTAGCCAGCACTTGTGCCCATGCCTTAAGCCTAGCCAGCACTTGTGCCGTTGCCTTAAGCATAGCCAGCACTTGTGCCTTTGCCTTAAGCCTAGCCAGCACTTGTGCCCATGCCTTAAGCCTAACCAGCACTTGTGCCCATGCCTTAAGCCTTAGCCAGCACTTGTGCCCATGCCTTAAGCCTTAGCCAGCACTTGTGCCCATGCCTTAAGCCTTAGCCAGCACTTGTGCCCATGCCTTAAGCCTTAGCCAGCACTTGTGCCCATGCCTTAAGCCTTAGCCAGCACTTGTGCCCATGCCTTAAGCCTTAGCCAGCACTTGTGCCCATGCCTTAAGCCTTAGCCAGCACTTTTGCCCATGCCTTAAGCCTTAGCCAGCACTTTTGAGCCCCTTGCATGTTTGTTTTTCTGTCTTTAGTTACATGATGGTTATGCACACAGGGCAGGCTTTACGCTTTTCGCTCTTGTCCCGTCTGAATGCGCATGCACGACTGTAATTGGGGAAGAAGGCATTACCCATTTACGGAGGACAGACAAGAAGTGCCTGGTCGCTTGGAGCATGGGGTTATGGAGAGGCTCCGCACTGTACAACAAAGATCTAGTCCTAAATGTCCAAGTACAGAGTAGAAGGGTGAAAGCTAGCTCTTCATCCCTATGGGTGCCTAACCCTTTATACAAAGAGTGCAAAGAGTTAGCCGTATGCCTTAAGCCTAGCCAGCACTTGTGCCCATGCCTTAAGCCTAGCCAGCACTTGTGCCCATTCCTTAAGCCTTAGCCAGCACTTATGCCCATGCCTTAAGCCTTAGCCAGCACTTGTGCCCATGCCTTCAGCCTTAGCCAGCACTTGTGCCCATGCCTTAAACCTTAGCCAGCACTTGTGCCCATGCCTTAAACCTTAGCCAGCACTTGTGCCCATACCTTAAGCCTTAGCCAGCACTTGTGCCCATGCCTTAAGCCTTAGCCAGCACTTGTGCCCATGCCTTAAACCTTAGCCAGCACTTGTGCCCATGCCTTAAGCCTTAGCCAGCACTTGTGCCCATGCCTTAAGCCTAGCCAGCACTTGTGCCGTTGCCTTAAGCATAGCCAGCACTTGTGCCTTTGCCTTAAGCATAGCCAGCACTTGTGCCCATGCCTTATGCCTTAGCCAGCACTTGTGCCCTTGCCTTATGCCTAGCCAGCACTTGTGCCCATGCCTTAAGCCTAGCCAGCACTTGTGCCCAGGCCTTAAGCCTAGCCAGCACTTGTGCCCATGCCTTAAGCCTTAGCCAGCACTTGTGCCCATGCCTTAAGCCTAGCCAGCACTTGTGCCGTTGCCTTAAGCATAGCCAGCACTTGTGCCGTTGCCTTAAGCATAGCCAGCACTTGTGCCCATGCCTTAAGCCTAGCCAGTACTTGTGCCCATGCCTTAAGCCTTAGCCAGCACTTGTGCCCATGCCTTAAGCCTTAGCCAGTACTTGTGCCCATGCCTTAAGCCTTAGCCAGCACTTGTGCCCATGCCTTAAGCCTTAGCCAGCACTTGTGCCCATGCCTTAAGCCTTAGCCAGCACTTGTGCCCATGCCTTATGCCTAGCCAGCACTTGTGCCCATGCCTTATGCCTAGCCAGCACTTGTGCCCATGCCTTATGCCTAGCCAGCACTTGTGCCCATGCCTTATGCCTAGCCAGCACTTGTGCCCATGCCTTAAGCCTAGCCAGCACTTGTGCCCATGCCTTAAGCCTAGCCAGCACTTGTGCCGTTGCCTTAAGCATAGCCAGCACTTGTGCCTTTGCCTTAAGCCTAGCCAGCACTTGTGCCCATGCCTTAAGCCTAACCAGCACTTGTGCCCATGCCTTAAGCCTTAGCCAGCACTTGTGCCCATGCCTTAAGCCTTAGCCAGCACTTGTGCCCATGCCTTAAGCCTTAGCCAGCACTTGTGCCCATGCCTTAAGCCTTAGCCAGCACTTGTGCCCATGCCTTAAGCCTTAGCCAGCACTTGTGCCCATGCCTTAAGCCTTAGCCAGCACTTGTGCCCATGCCTTAAGCCTTAGCCAGCACTTTTGCCCATGCCTTAAGCCTTAGCCAGCACTTTTGAGCCCCTTGCATGTTTGTTTTTCTGTCTTTAGTTACATGATGGTTATGCACACAGGGCAGGCTTTACGCTTTTCGCTCTTGTCCCGTCTGAATGCGCATGCACGACTGTAATTGGGGAAGAAGGCATTACCCATTTACGGAGGACAGACAAGAAGTGCCTGGTCGCTTGGAGCATGGGGTTATGGAGAGGCTCCGCACTGTACAACAAAGATCTAGTCCTAAATGTCCAAGTACAGAGTAGAAGGGTGAAAGCTAGCTCTTCATCCCTATGGGTGCCTAACCCTTTATACAAAGAGTGCAAAGAGTTAGCCGTATGCCTTAAGCCTAGCCAGCACTTGTGCCCATGCCTTAAGCCTAGCCAGCACTTGTGCCCATGCCTTAAGCCTTAGCCAGCACTTATGCCCATGCCTTAAGCCTTAGCCAGCACTTGTGCCCATGCCTTCAGCCTTAGCCAGCACTTGTGCCCATGCCTTAAACCTTAGCCAGCACTTGTGCCCATGCCTTAAACCTTAGCAAGCACTTGTGCCCATACCTTAAGCCTTAGCCAGCACTTGTGCCCATGCATTAAGCCTTAGCCAGCACTTGTGCCGTTGCCTTAAGCATAGCCAGCAATTGTGCCATTGCCTTAAGCATAGCCAGCACTTGTGCCCATGCCTTAAGCCTTAGCCAGCACTTGTGCCCTTGCCTTATGCCTAGCCAGCACTTGTGCCCATGCCTTAAGCCTAGCCAGCACTTGTGCCCAGGCCTTAAGCCTAGCCAGCACTTGTGCCCAGGCCTTAAGCCTTAGCCAGCACTTGTGCCCATGCCTTAAGCCTTAGCCAGCACTTGTGCCCATGCCTTAAGCCTTAGCCAGCACTTGTGCCCATGCCTTAAGCCTTAGCCAGCACTTGTGCCCATGCCTTAAGCCTTAGCCAGCACTTGTGCCCATGCCTTAAGCCTTAGCCAGCACTTGTGCCCATGCCTTAAGCCTTAGCCAGCACTTGTGCCCATGCCTTAAGCCTTAGCCAGCACTTGTGCCCATGCCTTAAGCCTAGCCAGCACTTGTGCCGTTGCCTTAAGCATAGCCAGCACTTGTGCCCATGCCTTAAGCCTTAGCCAGCACTTGTGCCCATGCCTTAAGCCTTAGCCAGCACTTGTGCCCATGCCTTAAGCCTTAGCCAGCACTTGTGCCCATGCCTTATGCCTAGCCAGCACTTGTGCCCATGCCTTATGCCTAGTTAGCACTTGTGCCCATTCCTTAAGCCTAGCCAGCACTTGTGCCCATGCCTTAAGCCTTAGCCAGCACTTGTGCCCATGCCTTAAGCCTTAGCCAGCACTTGTGCCCATGCCTTAAGCCTTAGCCAGCACTTGTGCCCATGCCTTAAGCCTTAGCCAGCACTTGTGCCCATGCCTTAAGCCTTAGCCAGCACTTGTGCCCATGCCTTAAGCCTTAGCCAGCACTTTTGCCCATGCCTTAAGCCTTAGCCAGCACTTTTGAGCCCCTTGCATGTTTGTTTTTCTGTCTTTAGTTACATGATGGTTATGCACACAGGGCAGGCTTTACGCTCTTCGCTCTTGTCCCGTCTGAATGCGCATGCACGACTGTAATTGGGGAAGAAGGCATTACCCATTTACGGAGGACAGACAAGAAGTGCCTGGTCGCTTGGAGCATGGGGTTATGGAGAGGCTCCGCACTGTACAACAAAGGATCTAGTCCTAAATGTCCAAGTACAGAGTAGAGGGGTGAAAGCTAGCTCTTCACCCCTATGGGTGCCTAACCCTTTATGCAAAGAGTGCAAAGAGTTAGCCGTATGCCTTAAGCCTAGCCAGCACTTGTGCCCATGCCTTAAGCCTTAGCCAGCACTTGTGCCCATGCCTTAAGCCTTAGCCAGCACTTGTGCCCATGCCTTAAGCCTTAGCCAGCACTTGTGCCCATGCCTTAAGCCTTAGCCAGCACTTGTGCCCATGCCTTAAGCCTTAGCCAGCACTTTTGCCCATGCCTTAAGCCTTAGCCAGCACTTTTGAGCCCCTTGCATGTTTGTTTTTCTGTCTTTAGTTACATGATGGTTATGCACACAGGGCAGGCTTTACGCTCTTCGCTCTTGTCCCGTCTGAATGCGCATGCACGACTGTAATTGGGGAAGAAGGCATTACCCATTTACGGAGGACAGACAAGAAGTGCCTGGTCGCTTGGAGCATGGGGTTATGGAGAGGCTCCGCACTGTACAACAAAGGATCTAGTCCTAAATGTCCAAGTACAGAGTAGAGGGGTGAAAGCTAGCTCTTCACCCCTATGGGTGCCTAACCCTCTATGCAAAGAGTGCAAAGAGTTAGCCGTATGCCTTAAGCCTAGCCAGCACTTGTGCCCATGCCTTAAGCCTAGCCAGCACTTGTGCCCATGCCTTAAGCCTTAGCCAGCACTTATGCCCATGCCTTAAGCCTTAGCCAGCACTTGTGCCCATGCCTTCAGCCTTAGCCAGCACTTGTGCCCATGCCTTAAACCTTAGCCAGCACTTGTGCCCATGCCTTAAACCTTAGCCAGCACTTGTGCCCATACCTTAAGCCTTAGCCAGCACTTGTGCCCATGCCTTAAGCCTTAGCCAGCACTTGTGCCCATGCCTTAAGCCTTAGCCAGCACTTGTGCCCATGCCTTAAGCCTAGCCAGCACTTGTGCCGTTGCCTTAAGCATAGCCAGCACTTGTGCCTTTGCCTTAAGCATAGCCAGCACTTGTGCCCATGCCTTATGCCTTAGCCAGCACTTGTGCCCTTGCCTTATGCCTAGCCAGCACTTGTGCCCATGCCTTAAGCCTAGCCAGCACTTGTGCCCAGGCCTTAAGCCTAGCCAGCACTTGTGCCCATGCCTTAAGCCTTAGCCAGCACTTGTGCCCATGCCTTAAGCCTAGCCAGCACTTGTGCCGTTGCCTTAAGCATAGCCAGCACTTGTGCCGTTGCCTTAAGCATAGCCAGCACTTATGCCCATGCCTTAAGCCTAGACAGTACTTGTGCCCATGCCTTAAGCCTTAGCCAGCACTTGTGCCCATGCCTTAAGCCTTAGCCAGCACTTGTGCCCATGTCTTAAGCCTTTGCCAGCACTTGTGCCCATGCCTTAAGCCTAGCCAGCACTTGTGCCGTTGCCTTAAGCATAGCCAGCACTTGTGCCGTTGCCTTAAGCATAGCCAGCATTTGTGCCCATGCCTTAAGCCTAGCCAGCACTTGTGCCCATGCCTTATGCCTAGCCAGCACTTGTGCCGTTGCCTTAAGCATAGCCAGCACTTGTGCCGTTGCCTTAAGCATAGCCAGCACTTGTGCCCATGCCTTAAGCCTAGCCAGTACTTGTGCCCATGCCTTAAGCCTTAGCCAGCACTTGTGCCCATGCCTTAAGCCTTAGCCAGCACTTGTGCCCATGCCTTAAGCCTTAGCCAGCACTTGTGCCCATGCCTTAAGCCTTAGCCAGCTCTTGTGCCCATGCCTTATGCCTAGACAGCACTTGTGCCCATGCCTTATGCCTAGCCAGCACTTGTGCCCATGCCTTATGCCTAGCCAGCACTTGTGCCCATGCCTTAAGCCTTAGCCAGCACTTGTGCCCATGCCTTAAGCCTTAGCCAGCACTTGTGCCCATGCCTTAAGCCTTAGCCAGCACTTGTGCCCATGCCTTAAGCCTTAGCCAGCACTTGTGCCCATGCCTTAAGCCTTAGCCAGCACTTGTGCCCATGCCTTAAACCTTAGCCAGCACTTGTGCCCATGTCTTATGCCTAGCCAGCACTTGTGCCCATGCCTTATGCCTAGCCATCACTTGTGCCCATGCCTTATGTCTAGCCAGCACTTGTGCCCATGCCTTATGCCTAGCCAGCACTTGTGCCCATGCCTTATGCCTAGCCAGCACTTGTGCCCATGCCTTAAGCCTAGCCAGCACTTGTGCCCATGCCTTAAGCCTAGCCAGCACTTGTGCCGTTGCCTTAAGCATAGCCAGCACTTGTGCCGTTGCCTTAAGCCTAGCCAGCACTTGTGCCCATGCCTTAAGCCTAGCCAGCACTTGTGCCCATGCCTTAAGCCTTAGCCAGCACTTGTGCCCATGCCTTAAGCCTTAGCCAGCACTTGTGCCCATGCCTTAAGCCTTAGCCAGCACTTGTGCCCATGCCTTAAGCCTTAGCCAGCACTTGTGCCCATGCCTTAAGCCTTAGCCAGCACTTGTGCCCATGCCTTAAGCCTTAGCCAGCACTTGTGCCCATGCCTTAAGCCTTAGCCAGCACTTGTGCCCATGCCTTAAGCCTTAGCCAGCACTTTTGCCCATGCCTTAAGCCTTAGCCAGCACTTTTGAGCCCCTTGCATGTTTGTTTTTCTGTCTTTAGTTACATGATGGTTATGCACACAGGGCAGGCTTTACGCTCTTCGCTCTTGTCCCGTCTGAATGCGCATGCACGACTGTAATTGGGGAAGAAGGCATTACCCATTTACGGAGGACAGACAAGAAGTGCCTGGTCGCTTGGAGCATGGGGTTATGGAGAGGCTCCGCACTGTACAACAAAGATCTAGTCCTAAATGTCCAAGTACAGAGTAGAGGGGTGAAAGCTAGCTCTTCATCCCTATGGGTGCCTAACCCTTTATGCAAAGAGTGCAAAGAGTTAGCCGTATGCCTTAAGCCTAGCCAGCACTTGTGCCCATGCCTTAAGCCTAGCCAGCACTTGTGCCCATGCCTTAAGCCTTAGCCAGCACTTATGCCCATGCCTTAAGCCTTAGCCAGCACTTGTGCCCATGCCTTCAGCCTTAGCCAGCACTTGTGCCCATGCCTTAAACCTTAGCCAGCACTTGTGCCCATGCCTTAAACCTTAGCCAGCACTTGTGCCCATACCTTAAGCCTTAGCCAGCACTTGTGCCCATGCATTAAGCCTTAGCCAGCACTTGTGCCGTTGCCTTAAGCATAGCCAGCACTTGTGCCATTGCCTTAAGCATAGCCAGCACTTGTGCCCATGCCTTAAGCCTTAGCCAGCACTTGTGCCCTTGCCTTATGCCTAGCCAGCACTTGTGCCCATGCCTTAAGCCTAGCCAGCACTTGTGCCCAGGCCTTAAGCCTAGCCAGCACTTGTGCCCAGGCCTTAAGCCTTAGCCAGCACTTGTGCCCATGCCTTAAGCCTTAGCCAGCACTTGTGCCCATGCCTTAAGCCTTAGCCAGCACTTGTGCCCATGCCTTAAGCCTTAGCCAGCACTTGTGCCCATGCCTTAAGCCTTAGCCAGCACTTGTGCCCATGCCTTAAGCCTTAGCCAACACTTGTGCCCATGCCTTAAGCCTTAGCCAGCACTTGTGCCCATGCCTTAAGCCTTAGCCAGCACTTGTGCCCATGCCTTAAGCCTAGCCAGCACTTGTGCCGTTGCCTTATGCCTAGCCAGCACTTGTGCCCATGCCTTATGCCTAGCCAGCACTTGTGCCCATGCCTTAAGCCTAGCCAGCACTTGTGCCCATGCCTTAAGCCTAGCCAGCACTTGTGCCGTTGCCTTAAGCATAACCAGCACTTGTGCCGTTTCCTTAAGCCTAGCCAGCACTTGTGCCCATGCCTTAAGCCTAGCCAGCACTTGTGCCCATGCCTTAAGCCTTAGCCAGCACTTGTGCCCATGCCTTAAGCCTTAGCCAGCACTTGTGCCCATGCCTTAAGCCTAGCCAGCACTTGTGCCGTTGCCTTAAGCATAACCAGCACTTGTGCCGTTTCCTTAAGCCTAGCCAGCACTTGTGCCCATGCCTTAAGCCTAGCCAGCACTTGTGCCCATGCCTTAAGTCTTAGCCAGCACTTGTGCCCATGCCTTAAGCCTTAGCCAGCACTTGTGCCCATGCCTTAAGCCTTAGCCAGCACTTGTGCCCATGCCTTAAGCCTTAGCCAGCACTTGTGCCCATGCCTTAAACCTTAGCCAGCACTTGTGCCCATACCTTAAGCCTTAGCCAGCACTTGTGCCCATGCATTAAGCCTTAGCCAGCACTTGTGCCGTTGCCTTAAGCATAGCCAGCACTTGTGCCATTGCCTTAAGCATAGCCAGCACTTGTGCCCATGCCTTAAGCCTTAGCCAGCACTTGTGCCCTTGCCTTATGCCTAGCCAGCACTTGTGCCCATGCCTTAAGCCTAGCCAGCACTTGTGCCCAGGCCTTAAGCCTAGCCAGCACTTGTGCCCAGGCCTTAAGCCTTAGCCAGCACTTGTGCCCATGCCTTAAGCCTTAGCCAGCACTTGTGCCCATGCCTTAAGCCTTAGCCAGCACTTGTGCCCATGCCTTAAGCCTTAGCCAGCACTTGTGCCCATGCCTTAAGCCTTAGCCAGCACTTGTGCCCATGCCTTAAGCCTTAGCCAGCACTTGTGCCCATGCCTTAAGCCTTAGCCAGCACTTGTGCCCATGCCTTAAGCCTTAGCCAGCACTTGTGCCCATGCCTTAAGCCTAGCCAGCACTTGTGCCGTTGCCTTAAGCATAGCCAGCACTTGTGCCCATGCCTTAAGCCTTAGCCAGCACTTGTGCCCATGCCTTAAGCCTTAGCCAGCACTTGTGCCCATGCCTTAAGCCTTAGCCAGCACTTGTGCCCATGCCTTATGCCTAGCCAGCACTTGTGCCCATGCCTTATGCCTAGCCAGCACTTGTGCCCATGCCTTAAGCCTTAGCCAGCACTTGTGCCCATGCCTTAAGCCTTAGCCAGCACTTGTGCCCATGCCTTAAGCCTTAGCCAGCACTTGTGCCCATGCCTTAAACCTTAGCCAGCACTTGTGCCCATGTCTTATGCCTAGCCAGCACTTGTGCCCATGCCTTATGCCTAGCCAGCACTTGTGCCCATGCCTTATACCTAGCCAGCACTTGTGCCCATGCCTTATGCCTAGCCAGCACTTGTGCCCATGCCTTATGCCTAGCCAGCACTTGTGCCCATGCCTTAAGCCTCGCCAGCACTTGTGCCCATGCCTTAAGCCTAGCCAGCACTTGTGCCGTTGCCTTAAGCATAACCAGCACTTGTGCCGTTGCCTTAAGCCTAGCCAGCACTTGTGCCCATGCCTTAAGCCTAGCCAGCACTTGTGCCCATGCCTTAAGCCTTAGCCAGCACTTGTGCCCATGCCTTAAGCCTTAGCCAGCACTTGTGCCCATGCCTTAAGCCTTAGCCAGCACTTGTGCCCATGCCTTAAGCCTTAGCCAGCACTTGTGCCCATGCCTTAAGCCTTAGCCAGCACTTGTGCCCATGCCTTAAACCTTAGCCAGCACTTGTGCCCATACCTTAAGCCTTAGCCAGCACTTGTGCCCATGCATTAAGCCTTAGCCAGCACTTGTGCCGTTGCCTTAAGCATAGCCAGCACTTGTGCCATTGCCTTAAGCATAGCCAGCACTTGTGCCCATGCCTTAAGCCTTAGCCAGCACTTGTGCCCTTGCCTTATGCCTAGCCAGCACTTGTGCCCTTGCCTTATGCCTAGCCAGCACTTGTGCCCATGCCTTAAGCCTAGCCAGCACTTGTGCCCAGGCCTTAAGCCTAGCCAGCACTTGTGCCCAGGCCTTAAGCCTTAGCCAGCACTTGTGCCCATGCCTTAAGCCTTAGCCAGCACTTGTGCCCATGCCTTAAGCCTTAGCCAGCACTTGTGCCCATGCCTTAAGCCTTAGCCAGCACTTGTGCCCATGCCTTAAGCCTTAGCCAGCACTTGTGCCCATGCCTTAAGCCTTAGCCAGCACTTGTGCCCATGCCTTAAGCCTTAGCCAGCACTTGTGCCCATGCCTTAAGCCTTAGCCAGCACTTGTGCCCATGCCTTAAGCCTAGCCAGCACTTGTGCCCATGCCTTAAGCCTAGCCAGCACTTGTGCCCATGCCTTAAGCCTAGCCAGCACTTGTGCCGTTGCCTTAAGCATAGCCAGCACTTGTGCCGTTGCCTTAAGCCTTAGCCAGCACTTGTGCCCATGCCTTAAGCCTTAGCCAGCATTTGTGCCCATGCCTTAAGCCTTAGCCAGCATTTGTGCCCATGCCTTAAGCCTTAGCCAGCACTTGTGCCCATGCCTTATGCCTAGCCAGCACTTGTGCCCATGCCTTATGCCTAGCCAGCACTTGTGCCCATGCCTTATGCCTAGCCAGCACTTGTGCCCATGCCTTAAGCCTTAGCCAGCACTTGTGCCCATGCCTTAAGCCTTAGCCAGCACTTGTGCCCATGCCTTAAGCCTTAGCCAGCACTTGTGCCCATGCCTTAAGCCTTAGCCAGCACTTGTGCCCATGCCTTAAGCCTTAGCCAGCACTTGTGCCCATGCCTTAAACCTTAGCCAGCACTTGTGCCCATGCCTTAAGCCTAGCCAGCACTTGTGCCCATGCCTTAAGCCTAGCCAGCACTTGTGCCGTTGCCTTAAGCATAGCCAGCACTTGTGCCGTTGCCTTAAGCCTAGCCAGCACTTGTGCCCATGCCTTAAGCCTAGCCAGCACTTGTGCCCATGCCTTAAGCCTTAGCCAGCACTTGTGCCCATCCCTTAAGCCTTAGCCAGCACTTTTGAGCCCCTTGCATGTTTTTCTGTCTTTAGTTACATGATGGTTATGCACACAGGGCAGGCTTTACGCTCTTCGCTCTTGTCCCGTCTGAATGCGCATTCACGACTGTAATTGGGGAAGAAGGCATTACCCATTTACGGAGGACAGACAAGAAGTGCCTGGTCGCTTGGAGCATGGGTTTATGGAGAGGCTCCGCACTGTACAACAAAGGATCTAGTCCTAAATGTCCAAGTACAGAGTAGAGGGGTGAAAGCCAGCTCTTCACCCCTATGGGTGCCTAACCCTTTATGCAAAGAGTGCAAAGAGTTAGCCGTATGCCTTGCCTTAAGCCTAGCCAGCACTTGTGCCCATGCCTTAAGCCTAGCCAGCACTTGTACCCATGCCTTAAGCCTTAGCCAGCACTTGTGCCCATGCCTTAAGCCTTAGCCAGCACTTGTGCCCATGCCTTAAGCCTAGCCAGCACTTGTGCCCAGGCCTTAAGCCTAGCCAGCACTTGTGCCCAGGCTTAAGCCTTAGCCAGCACTTGTGCCAAGGCCTTAAGCCTTAGCCAGCACTTGTGCCCATGCCTTAAGCCTTAGCCAGCACTTGTGCCCATGCCTTAAGCCTTAGCCAGCACTTGTGCCCATGTCTTATGGCTAGCCAGCACTTGTGCCCATGCCTTATGCCTAGCCAGCACTTGTGCCCATGCCTTATGCCTAGCCAGCACTTGTGCCCATGCCTTATGCCTAGCCAGCACTTGTACCCATGCCTTAAGCCTAGCCATCTCTTGTGCCCATGACTTAAGCCTAGCCATCACTTGTGCCGTTGCCTTAAACCTAGCCAGCACTTGTGCCGTTGCCTTAAGCCTTAGCCAGCACTTGTGCCCATGCCTTAAGCCTAGCCAGTACTTGTGCCCATGCCTTAAGCCTTAGCCAGCACTTGTGTCCATGCCTTAAGCCTTAGCCAGCACTTGTGCCCATGCCTTAAGCCTTAGCCAGCACTTGTGCCCATGCCTTAAGCCTTAGCCAGCACTTGTGCCCATGCCTTATGCCTAGCCAGCACTTGTGCCCATGCCTTATGCCTAGCCAGCACTTGTGCTCATGCCTTAAGCCTAGCCAGCACTTGTGCCCATGCCTTAAGCTTAGCCAGCACTTGTGCCGTTGCCTTAAGCCTAGCCACCACTTGTGCCGTTGCCTTAAGCATAGCCAGCACTTGTGCCCATGCCTTAAGCCTAGCCAGTACTTGTGCCCATGCCTTAAGCCTTAGCCAGCACTTGTGCCCATGCCTTAAGCCTTAGCCAGCACTTGTGCCCATGCCTTAAGCCTTAGCCAGCACTTGTGCCCATGCCTAAAGCCTTAGCCAGCACTTGTGCCCATGCCTTAAGCCTTAGCCAGCACTTGTGCCCATGCCTTATGCCTAGCCAGCACTTGTGCCCATGCCTTATGCCTAGCCAGCACTTGTGCCCATGCCTTATGCCTAGCCAGCACTTGTGCCCATGCCTTAAGCCTTAGCCAGCACTTGTGCCCATGCCTTAAACCTTAGCCAGCACTTGTGCCCATGTCTTTTACCTAGCCAGCACTTGTGCCCATGCCTTATGCCTAGCCAGCACTTGTGCCCATGCCTTATGCCTAGCCAGCACTTGTGCCCATGCCTTTTGCCTAGCCAGCACTTGTGCCCATGCCTTATGCATAGCCAGCACTTGTGCCCATGCCTTATGCCTAGTTAGCACTTGTGCCCATAACTTAAGCCTAGCCAGCACTTGTGCAGTTGCCTTAAGCATAGCCAGCACTTGTGCCGTTGCCTTAAGCCTAGCCAGCACTTGTGCTCATGCCTTAAGCCTAGCCAGCACTTGTGCCCATGCCTTAAGCCTTAGCCAGCACTTGTGCCCATGCCTTAAGCCTTAGCCAGCACTTGTGCCCATGCCTTAAGCCATAGCCAGCACTTGTGCCCATGCCTTAAGCCTTAGCCAGCACTTGTGCCCATGCCTTAAGCCTTAGCCAGCACTTGTGCCCATGCCTTAAGCCTTAGCCAGCACTTGTGCCCATGCCTTAAGCCTTAGCCAGCACTTGTGCCCATGCCTTAAGCCTAGCCAGCACTTGTGCCGTTGCCTTAAGCATAGCCAGCACTTGTGCCCATGCCTTAAGCCTTAGCCAGCACTTGTGCCCATGCCTTAAGCCTTAGCCAGCACTTGTGCCCATGCCTTAAGCCTTAGCCAGCACTTGTGCCCATGCCTTATGCCTAGCCAGCACTTGTGCCCATGCCTTATGCCTAGCCAGCACTTGTGCCCATGCCTTAAGCCTTAGCCAGCACTTGTGCCCATGCCTTAAGCCTTAGCCAGCACTTGTGCCCATGCCTTAAGCCTTAGCCAGCACTTGTGCCCATGCCTTAAACCTTAGCCAGCACTTGTGCCCATGTCTTATGCCTAGCCAGCACTTGTGCCCATGCCTTATGCCTAGCCAGCACTTGTGCCCATGCCTTATACCTAGCCAGCACTTGTGCCCATGCCTTATGCCTAGCCAGCACTTGTGCCCATGCCTTATGCCTAGCCAGCACTTGTGCCCATGCCTTAAGCCTCGCCAGCACTTGTGCCCATGCCTTAAGCCTAGCCAGCACTTGTGCCGTTGCCTTAAGCATAACCAGCACTTGTGCCGTTGCCTTAAGCCTAGCCAGCACTTGTGCCCATGCCTTAAGCCTAGCCAGCACTTGTGCCCATGCCTTAAGCCTTAGCCAGCACTTGTGCCCATGCCTTAAGCCTTAGCCAGCACTTGTGCCCATGCCTTAAGCCTTAGCCAGCACTTGTGCCCATGCCTTAAGCCTTAGCCAGCACTTGTGCCCATGCCTTAAGCCTTAGCCAGCACTTGTGCCCATGCCTTAAACCTTAGCCAGCACTTGTGCCCATACCTTAAGCCTTAGCCAGCACTTGTGCCCATGCATTAAGCCTTAGCCAGCACTTGTGCCGTTGCCTTAAGCATAGCCAGCACTTGTGCCATTGCCTTAAGCATAGCCAGCACTTGTGCCCATGCCTTAAGCCTTAGCCAGCACTTGTGCCCTTGCCTTATGCCTAGCCAGCACTTGTGCCCTTGCCTTATGCCTAGCCAGCACTTGTGCCCATGCCTTAAGCCTAGCCAGCACTTGTGCCCAGGCCTTAAGCCTAGCCAGCACTTGTGCCCAGGCCTTAAGCCTTAGCCAGCACTTGTGCCCATGCCTTAAGCCTTAGCCAGCACTTGTGCCCATGCCTTAAGCCTTAGCCAGCACTTGTGCCCATGCCTTAAGCCTTAGCCAGCACTTGTGCCCATGCCTTAAGCCTTAGCCAGCACTTGTGCCCATGCCTTAAGCCTTAGCCAGCACTTGTGCCCATGCCTTAAGCCTTAGCCAGCACTTGTGCCCATGCCTTAAGCCTTAGCCAGCACTTGTGCCCATGCCTTAAGCCTAGCCAGCACTTGTGCCCATGCCTTAAGCCTAGCCAGCACTTGTGCCCATGCCTTAAGCCTAGCCAGCACTTGTGCCGTTGCCTTAAGCATAGCCAGCACTTGTGCCGTTGCCTTAAGCCTTAGCCAGCACTTGTGCCCATGCCTTAAGCCTTAGCCAGCATTTGTGCCCATGCCTTAAGCCTTAGCCAGCATTTGTGCCCATGCCTTAAGCCTTAGCCAGCACTTGTGCCCATGCCTTATGCCTAGCCAGCACTTGTGCCCATGCCTTATGCCTAGCCAGCACTTGTGCCCATGCCTTATGCCTAGCCAGCACTTGTGCCCATGCCTTAAGCCTTAGCCAGCACTTGTGCCCATGCCTTAAGCCTTAGCCAGCACTTGTGCCCATGCCTTAAGCCTTAGCCAGCACTTGTGCCCATGCCTTAAGCCTTAGCCAGCACTTGTGCCCAGGCCTTAAGCCTTAGCCAGCACTTGTGCCCATGCCTTAAGCCTTAGCCAGCACTTGTGCCCATGCCTTAAGCCTTAGCCAGCACTTGTGCCCATGCCTTAAGCCTTAGCCAGCACTTGTGCCCATGCCTTAAGCCTTAGCCAGCACTTGTGCCCATGCCTTAAGCCTTAGCCAACACTTGTGCCCATGCCTTAAGCCTTAGCCAGCACTTGTGCCCATGCCTTAAGCCTTAGCCAGCACTTGTGCCCATGCCTTAAGCCTAGCCAGCACTTGTGCCGTTGCCTTATGCCTAGCCAGCACTTGTGCCCATGCCTTATGCCTAGCCAGCACTTGTGCCCATGCCTTAAGCCTAGCCAGCACTTGTGCCCATGCCTTAAGCCTAGCCAGCACTTGTGCCGTTGCCTTAAGCATAACCAGCACTTGTGCCGTTTCCTTAAGCCTAGCCAGCACTTGTGCCCATGCCTTAAGCCTAGCCAGCACTTGTGCCCATGCCTTAAGCCTTAGCCAGCACTTGTGCCCATGCCTTAAGCCTTAGCCAGCACTTGTGCCCATGCCTTAAGCCTAGCCAGCACTTGTGCCGTTGCCTTAAGCATAACCAGCACTTGTGCCGTTTCCTTAAGCCTAGCCAGCACTTGTGCCCATGCCTTAAGCCTAGCCAGCACTTGTGCCCATGCCTTAAGTCTTAGCCAGCACTTGTGCCCATGCCTTAAGCCTTAGCCAGCACTTGTGCCCATGCCTTAAGCCTTAGCCAGCACTTGTGCCCATGCCTTAAGCCTTAGCCAGCACTTGTGCCCATGCCTTAAACCTTAGCCAGCACTTGTGCCCATACCTTAAGCCTTAGCCAGCACTTGTGCCCATGCATTAAGCCTTAGCCAGCACTTGTGCCGTTGCCTTAAGCATAGCCAGCACTTGTGCCATTGCCTTAAGCATAGCCAGCACTTGTGCCCATGCCTTAAGCCTTAGCCAGCACTTGTGCCCTTGCCTTATGCCTAGCCAGCACTTGTGCCCATGCCTTAAGCCTAGCCAGCACTTGTGCCCAGGCCTTAAGCCTAGCCAGCACTTGTGCCCAGGCCTTAAGCCTTAGCCAGCACTTGTGCCCATGCCTTAAGCCTTAGCCAGCACTTGTGCCCATGCCTTAAGCCTTAGCCAGCACTTGTGCCCATGCCTTAAGCCTTAGCCAGCACTTGTGCCCATGCCTTAAGCCTTAGCCAGCACTTGTGCCCATGCCTTAAGCCTTAGCCAGCACTTGTGCCCATGCCTTAAGCCTTAGCCAGCACTTGTGCCCATGCCTTAAGCCTTAGCCAGCACTTGTGCCCATGCCTTAAGCCTAGCCAGCACTTGTGCCGTTGCCTTAAGCATAGCCAGCACTTGTGCCCATGCCTTAAGCCTTAGCCAGCACTTGTGCCCATGCCTTAAGCCTTAGCCAGCACTTGTGCCCATGCCTTAAGCCTTAGCCAGCACTTGTGCCCATGCCTTATGCCTAGCCAGCACTTGTGCCCATGCCTTATGCCTAGCCAGCACTTGTGCCCATGCCTTAAGCCTTAGCCAGCACTTGTGCCCATGCCTTAAGCCTTAGCCAGCACTTGTGCCCATGCCTTAAGCCTTAGCCAGCACTTGTGCCCATGCCTTAAACCTTAGCCAGCACTTGTGCCCATGTCTTATGCCTAGCCAGCACTTGTGCCCATGCCTTATGCCTAGCCAGCACTTGTGCCCATGCCTTATACCTAGCCAGCACTTGTGCCCATGCCTTATGCCTAGCCAGCACTTGTGCCCATGCCTTATGCCTAGCCAGCACTTGTGCCCATGCCTTAAGCCTCGCCAGCACTTGTGCCCATGCCTTAAGCCTAGCCAGCACTTGTGCCGTTGCCTTAAGCATAACCAGCACTTGTGCCGTTGCCTTAAGCCTAGCCAGCACTTGTGCCCATGCCTTAAGCCTAGCCAGCACTTGTGCCCATGCCTTAAGCCTTAGCCAGCACTTGTGCCCATGCCTTAAGCCTTAGCCAGCACTTGTGCCCATGCCTTAAGCCTTAGCCAGCACTTGTGCCCATGCCTTAAGCCTTAGCCAGCACTTGTGCCCATGCCTTAAGCCTTAGCCAGCACTTGTGCCCATGCCTTAAACCTTAGCCAGCACTTGTGCCCATACCTTAAGCCTTAGCCAGCACTTGTGCCCATGCATTAAGCCTTAGCCAGCACTTGTGCCGTTGCCTTAAGCATAGCCAGCACTTGTGCCATTGCCTTAAGCATAGCCAGCACTTGTGCCCATGCCTTAAGCCTTAGCCAGCACTTGTGCCCTTGCCTTATGCCTAGCCAGCACTTGTGCCCTTGCCTTATGCCTAGCCAGCACTTGTGCCCATGCCTTAAGCCTAGCCAGCACTTGTGCCCAGGCCTTAAGCCTAGCCAGCACTTGTGCCCAGGCCTTAAGCCTTAGCCAGCACTTGTGCCCATGCCTTAAGCCTTAGCCAGCACTTGTGCCCATGCCTTAAGCCTTAGCCAGCACTTGTGCCCATGCCTTAAGCCTTAGCCAGCACTTGTGCCCATGCCTTAAGCCTTAGCCAGCACTTGTGCCCATGCCTTAAGCCTTAGCCAGCACTTGTGCCCATGCCTTAAGCCTTAGCCAGCACTTGTGCCCATGCCTTAAGCCTTAGCCAGCACTTGTGCCCATGCCTTAAGCCTAGCCAGCACTTGTGCCCATGCCTTAAGCCTAGCCAGCACTTGTGCCCATGCCTTAAGCCTAGCCAGCACTTGTGCCGTTGCCTTAAGCATAGCCAGCACTTGTGCCCATGCCTTAAGCCTTAGCCAGCATTTGTGCCCATGCCTTAAGCCTTAGCCAGCATTTGTGCCCATGCCTTAAGCCTTAGCCAGCACTTGTGCCCATGCCTTATGCCTAGCCAGCACTTGTGCCCATGCCTTATGCCTAGCCAGCACTTGTGCCCATGCCTTATGCCTAGCCAGCACTTGTGCCCATGCCTTAAGCCTTAGCCAGCACTTGTGCCCATGCCTTAAGCCTTAGCCAGCACTTGTGCCCATGCCTTAAGCCTTAGCCAGCACTTGTGCCCATGCCTTAAGCCTTAGCCAGCACTTGTGCCCATGCCTTAAGCCTTAGCCAGCACTTGTGCCCATGCCTTAAACCTTAGCCAGCACTTGTGCCCATGCCTTAAGCCTAGCCAGCACTTGTGCCCATGCCTTAAGCCTAGCCAGCACTTGTGCCGTTGCCTTAAGCATAGCCAGCACTTGTGCCGTTGCCTTAAGCCTAGCCAGCACTTGTGCCCATGCCTTAAGCCTAGCCAGCACTTGTGCCCATGCCTTAAGCCTTAGCCAGCACTTGTGCCCATCCCTTAAGCCTTAGCCAGCACTTTTGAGCCCCTTGCATGTTTTTCTGTCTTTAGTTACATGATGGTTATGCACACAGGGCAGGCTTTACGCTCTTCGCTCTTGTCCCGTCTGAATGCGCATTCACGACTGTAATTGGGGAAGAAGGCATTACCCATTTACGGAGGACAGACAAG
Source organism: Ranitomeya imitator (assembly GCF_032444005.1). Lineage (NCBI taxonomy): Eukaryota > Metazoa > Chordata > Amphibia > Anura > Dendrobatidae > Ranitomeya > Ranitomeya imitator. The sequence goes on from NW_027194132.1 coordinate 84,557, forward strand.
AAGTGCCTGGTCGCTTGGAGCATGGGTTTATGGAGAGGCTCCGCACTGTACAACAAAGGATCTAGTCCTAAATGTCCAAGTACAGAGTAGAGGGGTGAAAGCCAGCTCTTCACCCCTATGGGTGCCTAACCCTTTATGCAAAGAGTGCAAAGAGTTAGCCGTATGCCTTGCCTTAAGCCTAGCCAGCACTTGTGCCCATGCCTTAAGCCTAGCCAGCACTTGTACCCATGCCTTAAGCCTTAGCCAGCACTTGTGCCCATGCCTTAAGCCTTAGCCAGCACTTGTGCCCATGCCTTAAGCCTAGCCAGCACTTGTGCCCAGGCCTTAAGCCTAGCCAGCACTTGTGCCCAGGCTTAAGCCTTAGCCAGCACTTGTGCCAAGGCCTTAAGCCTTAGCCAGCACTTGTGCCCATGCCTTAAGCCTTAGCCAGCACTTGTGCCCATGCCTTAAGCCTTAGCCAGCACTTGTGCCCATGTCTTATGGCTAGCCAGCACTTGTGCCCATGCCTTATGCCTAGCCAGCACTTGTGCCCATGCCTTATGCCTAGCCAGCACTTGTGCCCATGCCTTATGCCTAGCCAGCACTTGTACCCATGCCTTAAGCCTAGCCATCTCTTGTGCCCATGACTTAAGCCTAGCCATCACTTGTGCCGTTGCCTTAAACCTAGCCAGCACTTGTGCCGTTGCCTTAAGCCTTAGCCAGCACTTGTGCCCATGCCTTAAGCCTAGCCAGTACTTGTGCCCATGCCTTAAGCCTTAGCCAGCACTTGTGTCCATGCCTTAAGCCTTAGCCAGCACTTGTGCCCATGCCTTAAGCCTTAGCCAGCACTTGTGCCCATGCCTTAAGCCTTAGCCAGCACTTGTGCCCATGCCTTATGCCTAGCCAGCACTTGTGCCCATGCCTTATGCCTAGCCAGCACTTGTGCTCATGCCTTAAGCCTAGCCAGCACTTGTGCCCATGCCTTAAGCTTAGCCAGCACTTGTGCCGTTGCCTTAAGCCTAGCCACCACTTGTGCCGTTGCCTTAAGCATAGCCAGCACTTGTGCCCATGCCTTAAGCCTAGCCAGTACTTGTGCCCATGCCTTAAGCCTTAGCCAGCACTTGTGCCCATGCCTTAAGCCTTAGCCAGCACTTGTGCCCATGCCTTAAGCCTTAGCCAGCACTTGTGCCCATGCCTAAAGCCTTAGCCAGCACTTGTGCCCATGCCTTAAGCCTTAGCCAGCACTTGTGCCCATGCCTTATGCCTAGCCAGCACTTGTGCCCATGCCTTATGCCTAGCCAGCACTTGTGCCCATGCCTTATGCCTAGCCAGCACTTGTGCCCATGCCTTAAGCCTTAGCCAGCACTTGTGCCCATGCCTTAAACCTTAGCCAGCACTTGTGCCCATGTCTTTTACCTAGCCAGCACTTGTGCCCATGCCTTATGCCTAGCCAGCACTTGTGCCCATGCCTTATGCCTAGCCAGCACTTGTGCCCATGCCTTATGCCTAGCCAGCACTTGTGCCCATGCCTTATGCATAGCCAGCACTTGTGCCCATGCCTTATGCCTAGTTAGCACTTGTGCCCATAACTTAAGCCTAGCCAGCACTTGTGCAGTTGCCTTAAGCATAGCCAGCACTTGTGCCGTTGCCTTAAGCCTAGCCAGCACTTGTGCTCATGCCTTAAGCCTAGCCAGCACTTGTGCCCATGCCTTAAGCCTTAGCCAGCACTTGTGCCCATGCCTTAAGCCTTAGCCAGCACTTGTGCCCATGCCTTAAGCCATAGCCAGCACTTGTGCCCATGCCTTAAGCCTTAGCCAGCACTTGTGCCCATGCCTTAAGCCTTAGCCAGCACTTGTGCCCATGCCTTAAGCCTTAGCCAGCACTTGTGCCCATGCCTTAAGCCTTAGCCAGCACTTGTGCCCATGCCTTAAGCCTAGCCAGCACTTGTGCCGTTGCCTTAAGCATAGCCAGCACTTGTGCCCATGCCTTAAGCCTTAGCCAGCACTTGTGCCCATGCCTTAAGCCTTAGCCAGCACTTGTGCCCATGCCTTAAGCCTTAGCCAGCACTTGTGCCCATGCCTTATGCCTAGCCAGCACTTGTGCCCATGCCTTATGCCTAGCCAGCACTTGTGCCCATGCCTTAAGCCTTAGCCAGCACTTGTGCCCATGCCTTAAGCCTTAGCCAGCACTTGTGCCCATGCCTTAAGCCTTAGCCAGCACTTGTGCCCATGCCTTAAACCTTAGCCAGCACTTGTGCCCATGTCTTATGCCTAGCCAGCACTTGTGCCCATGCCTTATGCCTAGCCAGCACTTGTGCCCATGCCTTATACCTAGCCAGCACTTGTGCCCATGCCTTATGCCTAGCCAGCACTTGTGCCCATGCCTTATGCCTAGCCAGCACTTGTGCCCATGCCTTAAGCCTCGCCAGCACTTGTGCCCATGCCTTAAGCCTAGCCAGCACTTGTGCCGTTGCCTTAAGCATAACCAGCACTTGTGCCGTTGCCTTAAGCCTAGCCAGCACTTGTGCCCATGCCTTAAGCCTAGCCAGCACTTGTGCCCATGCCTTAAGCCTTAGCCAGCACTTGTGCCCATGCCTTAAGCCTTAGCCAGCACTTGTGCCCATGCCTTAAGCCTTAGCCAGCACTTGTGCCCATGCCTTAAGCCTTAGCCAGCACTTGTGCCCATGCCTTAAGCCTTAGCCAGCACTTGTGCCCATGCCTTAAACCTTAGCCAGCACTTGTGCCCATACCTTAAGCCTTAGCCAGCACTTGTGCCCATGCATTAAGCCTTAGCCAGCACTTGTGCCGTTGCCTTAAGCATAGCCAGCACTTGTGCCATTGCCTTAAGCATAGCCAGCACTTGTGCCCATGCCTTAAGCCTTAGCCAGCACTTGTGCCCTTGCCTTATGCCTAGCCAGCACTTGTGCCCTTGCCTTATGCCTAGCCAGCACTTGTGCCCATGCCTTAAGCCTAGCCAGCACTTGTGCCCAGGCCTTAAGCCTAGCCAGCACTTGTGCCCAGGCCTTAAGCCTTAGCCAGCACTTGTGCCCATGCCTTAAGCCTTAGCCAGCACTTGTGCCCATGCCTTAAGCCTTAGCCAGCACTTGTGCCCATGCCTTAAGCCTTAGCCAGCACTTGTGCCCATGCCTTAAGCCTTAGCCAGCACTTGTGCCCATGCCTTAAGCCTTAGCCAGCACTTGTGCCCATGCCTTAAGCCTTAGCCAGCACTTGTGCCCATGCCTTAAGCCTTAGCCAGCACTTGTGCCCATGCCTTAAGCCTAGCCAGCACTTGTGCCCATGCCTTAAGCCTAGCCAGCACTTGTGCCCATGCCTTAAGCCTAGCCAGCACTTGTGCCGTTGCCTTAAGCATAGCCAGCACTTGTGCCGTTGCCTTAAGCCTTAGCCAGCACTTGTGCCCATGCCTTAAGCCTTAGCCAGCATTTGTGCCCATGCCTTAAGCCTTAGCCAGCATTTGTGCCCATGCCTTAAGCCTTAGCCAGCACTTGTGCCCATGCCTTATGCCTAGCCAGCACTTGTGCCCATGCCTTATGCCTAGCCAGCACTTGTGCCCATGCCTTATGCCTAGCCAGCACTTGTGCCCATGCCTTAAGCCTTAGCCAGCACTTGTGCCCATGCCTTAAGCCTTAGCCAGCACTTGTGCCCATGCCTTAAGCCTTAGCCAGCACTTGTGCCCATGCCTTAAGCCTTAGCCAGCACTTGTGCCCATGCCTTAAGCCTTAGCCAGCACTTGTGCCCATGCCTTAAACCTTAGCCAGCACTTGTGCCCATGCCTTAAGCCTAGCCAGCACTTGTGCCCATGCCTTAAGCCTAGCCAGCACTTGTGCCGTTGCCTTAAGCATAGCCAGCACTTGTGCCGTTGCCTTAAGCCTAGCCAGCACTTGTGCCCATGCCTTAAGCCTAGCCAGCACTTGTGCCCATGCCTTAAGCCTTAGCCAGCACTTGTGCCCATCCCTTAAGCCTTAGCCAGCACTTTTGAGCCCCTTGCATGTTTTTCTGTCTTTAGTTACATGATGGTTATGCACACAGGGCAGGCTTTACGCTCTTCGCTCTTGTCCCGTCTGAATGCGCATTCACGACTGTAATTGGGGAAGAAGGCATTACCCATTTACGGAGGACAGACAAGAAGTGCCTGGTCGCTTGGAGCATGGGTTTATGGAGAGGCTCCGCACTGTACAACAAAGGATCTAGTCCTAAATGTCCAAGTACAGAGTAGAGGGGTGAAAGCCAGCTCTTCACCCCTATGGGTGCCTAACCCTTTATGCAAAGAGTGCAAAGAGTTAGCCGTATGCCTTGCCTTAAGCCTAGCCAGCACTTGTGCCCATGCCTTAAGCCTAGCCAGCACTTGTACCCATGCCTTAAGCCTTAGCCAGCACTTGTGCCCATGCCTTAAGCCTTAGCCAGCACTTGTGCCCATGCCTTAAGCCTAGCCAGCACTTGTGCCCAGGCCTTAAGCCTAGCCAGCACTTGTGCCCAGGCTTAAGCCTTAGCCAGCACTTGTGCCAAGGCCTTAAGCCTTAGCCAGCACTTGTGCCCATGCCTTAAGCCTTAGCCAGCACTTGTGCCCATGCCTTAAGCCTTAGCCAGCACTTGTGCCCATGTCTTATGGCTAGCCAGCACTTGTGCCCATGCCTTATGCCTAGCCAGCACTTGTGCCCATGCCTTATGCCTAGCCAGCACTTGTGCCCATGCCTTATGCCTAGCCAGCACTTGTACCCATGCCTTAAGCCTAGCCATCTCTTGTGCCCATGACTTAAGCCTAGCCATCACTTGTGCCGTTGCCTTAAACCTAGCCAGCACTTGTGCCGTTGCCTTAAGCCTTAGCCAGCACTTGTGCCCATGCCTTAAGCCTAGCCAGTACTTGTGCCCATGCCTTAAGCCTTAGCCAGCACTTGTGTCCATGCCTTAAGCCTTAGCCAGCACTTGTGCCCATGCCTTAAGCCTTAGCCAGCACTTGTGCCCATGCCTTAAGCCTTAGCCAGCACTTGTGCCCATGCCTTATGCCTAGCCAGCACTTGTGCCCATGCCTTATGCCTAGCCAGCACTTGTGCTCATGCCTTAAGCCTAGCCAGCACTTGTGCCCATGCCTTAAGCTTAGCCAGCACTTGTGCCGTTGCCTTAAGCCTAGCCACCACTTGTGCCGTTGCCTTAAGCATAGCCAGCACTTGTGCCCATGCCTTAAGCCTAGCCAGTACTTGTGCCCATGCCTTAAGCCTTAGCCAGCACTTGTGCCCATGCCTTAAGCCTTAGCCAGCACTTGTGCCCATGCCTTAAGCCTTAGCCAGCACTTGTGCCCATGCCTAAAGCCTTAGCCAGCACTTGTGCCCATGCCTTAAGCCTTAGCCAGCACTTGTGCCCATGCCTTATGCCTAGCCAGCACTTGTGCCCATGCCTTATGCCTAGCCAGCACTTGTGCCCATGCCTTATGCCTAGCCAGCACTTGTGCCCATGCCTTAAGCCTTAGCCAGCACTTGTGCCCATGCCTTAAACCTTAGCCAGCACTTGTGCCCATGTCTTTTACCTAGCCAGCACTTGTGCCCATGCCTTATGCCTAGCCAGCACTTGTGCCCATGCCTTATGCCTAGCCAGCACTTGTGCCCATGCCTTATGCCTAGCCAGCACTTGTGCCCATGCCTTATGCATAGCCAGCACTTGTGCCCATGCCTTATGCCTAGTTAGCACTTGTGCCCATAACTTAAGCCTAGCCAGCACTTGTGCAGTTGCCTTAAGCATAGCCAGCACTTGTGCCGTTTCCTTAAGCCTAGCCAGCACTTGTGCTCATGCCTTAAGCCTAGCCAGCACTTGTGCCCATGCCTTAAGCCTTAGCCAGCACTTGTGCCCATGCCTTAAGCCTTAGCCAGCACTTGTGCCCATGCCTTAAGCCATAGCCAGCACTTGTGCCCATGCCTTAAGCCTTAGCCAGCACTTGTGCCCATGCCTTAAGCCTTAGCCAGCACTTGTGCCCATGCCTTAAGCCTTAGCCAGCACTTGTGCCCATGCCTTAAGCCTTAGCCAGCACTTTTGCCCATGCCTTAAGCCTTAGCCAGCACTTTTGAGCCCCTTGCATGTTTGTTTTTCTGTCTTTAGTTACATGATGGTTATGCACACAGGGCAGGCTTTACGCTCTTCGCTCTTGTCCCGTCTGAATGCGCATGCACGACTGTAATTGGGGAAGAAGGCATTACCCATTTACGGAGGACAGACAAGAAGTGCCTGGTCGCTTGGAGCATGGGGTTATGGAGAGGCTCCGCACTGTACAACAAAGGATCTAGTCCTAAATGTCCAAGTACAGAGTAGAGGGGTGAAAGCTAGCTCTTCACCCCTATGGGTGCCTAACCCTTTATGCAAAGAGTGCAAAGAGTTAGCCGTATGCCTTAAGCCTAGCCAGCACTTGTGCCCATGCCTTAAGCCTAGCCAGCACTTGTGCCCATGCCTTAAGCCTAGCCAGCTCTTGTGCCCATGCCTTAAGCCTTAGCCAGCACTTATGCCCATGCCTTAAGCCTTAGCCAGCACTTGTGCCCATGCCTTAAGCCTTAGCCAGCACTTGTGCCCATGCCTTAAACCTTAGCCAGCACTTGTGCCCATGCCTTAAACCTTAGCCAGCACTTGTGCCCATGCCTTAAACCTTAGCCAGCACTTGTGCCCATGCCTTAAACCTTAGCCAGCACTTGTGCCCATGCCTTAAGCCTTAGCCAGCACTTGTGCCCATGCCTTAAGCCTTAGCCAGCACTTGTGCCCATGCCTTAAGCCTTAGCCAGCACTTGTGCCCATGCCTTAAGCCTTAGCCAGCACTTGTGCCCATGCCTTAAGCCTTAGCCAGCACTTGTGCCCATGCCTTAAGCCTTAGCCAGCACTTGTGCCCATGCCTTATGCCTAGCCAGCACTTGTGCCCATGCCTTATGCCTAGCCAGCACTTGTGCCCATGCCTTATGCCTAGCCAGCACTTGTGCCCATGCCTTATGCCTAGCCAGCACCTGTGCCCATGCCTTATGCCTAGCCAGCACTTGTGCCCAGGCCTTAAGCCTAGCCAGCACTTGTGCCCAGGCCTTAAGCCTAGCCAGCACTTGTGCCCAGGCCTTAAGCCTAGCCAGCACTTGTGCCCAGGCCTTAAGCCTAGCCAGCACTTGTGCCCAGGCCTTAAGCCTTAGCCAGCACTTGTGCCCAGGCCTTAAGCCTTAGCCAGCACTTGTGCCCAGGCCTTAAGCCTTAGCCAGCACTTGTGCCCAGGCCTTAAGCCTTAGCCAGCACTTGTGCCCATGCCTTATGCCTAGCCAGCACTTGTGCCCATGCCTTATGCCTAGCCAGCACTTGTGCCCATGCCTTATGCCTAGCCAGCACTTGTGCCCATGCCTTAAGCCTAGCCAGCACTTGTACCCATGCCTTAAGCCTAGCCAACTCTTGTGCCCATGCCTTAAGCCTAGCCATCACTTGTGCCGTTGCCTGAAGCCTTATCCAGCACTTGTGCCCGTGCCTTAAGCCTAGCCAGTACTTGTGCCCATGCTTTAAGCCTTAGCCAGCACTTGTGCCCATGCCTTAAGCCTTAGCCAGCACTTGTGCCCATGCCTTAAGCCTTAGCCAGCACTTGTGCCCATGCCTTATTCCTAGCCAGCACTTGTGCCCATGCCTTATGCCTAGCCAGCACTTGTGCTCATGCCTTAAGCCTAGCCAGCACTTGTGCCCATGCCTTAAGCCTAGCCAGCACTTGTGCCGTTGCCTTAAGCATAGCCAGCACTTGTGCCGTTGCCTTAAGCCTTAGCCAGCACTTGTGCCCATGCCTTAAGCCTTAGCCAGCACTTGTGCCCATGCCTTAAGCCTTAGCCAGCACTTGTGCCCATGCCTTAAGCCTTAGCCAGCACTTGTGCCCATGCCTTATGCCTAGCCAGCACTTGTGCCCATGCCTTATGCCTAGCCAGCACTTGTGCCCATGCCTTATGCCTAGCCAGCACTTGTGCCCATGCCTTAAGCCTTAGCCAGCACTTGTGCCCATGCCTTAAGCCTTAGCCAGCACTTGTGCCCATGCCTTAAGCCTTAGCCAGCACTTGTGCCCATGCCTTAAGCCTTAGCCAGCACTTGTGCCCATGCCTTAAGCCTTAGCCAGCACTTGTGCCCATGCCTTAAGCCTTAGCCAGCACTTGTGCCCATGCCTTAAACCTTAGCCAGCACTTGTGCCCATACCTTAAGCCTTAGCCAGCACTTGTGCCCATGCATTAAGCCTTAGCCAGCACTTGTGCCCATGCCTTAAGCCTAGCCAGCACTTGTGCCCATGCCTTAAGCATAGCCAGCACTTGTGCCGTTGCCTTAAGCATAGCCAGCACTTGTGCCCATGCCTTAAGCCTAGCCAGTACTTGTGCCCATGCCTTAAGCCTTAGCCAGCACTTGTGCCCATGCCTTAAGCCTTAGCCAGCACTTGTGCCCATGCCTTAAGCCTTAGCCAGCACTTGTGCCCATGCCTTAAGCCTTAGCCAGCACTTGTGCCCATGCCTTATGCCTAGCCAGCACTTGTGCCCATGCCTTATGCCTAGCCAGCACTTGTGCCCATGCCTTATGCCTAGCCAGCACTTGTGCCCATGCCTTATGCCTAGCCAGCACTTGTGCCCATGCCTTAAGCCTTAGCCAGCACTTGTGCCCATGCCTTAAGCCTTAGCCAGCACTTGTGCCCATGCCTTAAGCCTTAGCCAGCACTTGTGCCCATGCCTTAAGCCTTAGCCAGCACTTGTGCCCATGCCTTAAGCCTTAGCCAGCACTTGTGCCCATGCCTTAAACCTTAGCCAGCACTTGTGCCCATGTCTTATGCCTAGCCAGCACTTATACCCATGTCTTATGCCTAGCCAGCACTTGTGCCCATGCCTTATGCCTAGCCAGCACTTGTGCCCATGCCTTATGCCTAGCCAGCACTTGTGCCCATGCCTTATGCCTAGCCAGCACTTGTGCCCATGCCTTATGCCTAGCCAGCACTTGTGCCGTTGCCTTAAGCATAGCCAGCACTTGTACCGTTGCCTTAAGCCTAGCCAGCACTTATACCCATGTCTTATGCCTAGCCAGCACTTGTGCCCATGCCTTATGCCTAGCCAGCACTTGTGCCCATGCCTTATGCCTAGCCAGCACTTGTGCCCTTGCCTTATGCCTAGCCAGCACTTGTGCCCATGCCTTAAGCCTAGCCATCACTTGTGCCCAGGCCTTAAGCCTAGCCAGCACTTGTGCCCAGGCCTTAAGCCTTAGCCAGCACTTGTGCCCATGCCTTAAGCCTTAGCCAGCACTTGTGCCCATGCCTTAAGCCTTAGCCAGCACTTGTGCCCATGCCTTAAGCCTTAGCCAGCACTTGTGCCCATGCCTTAAGCCTTAGCCAGCACTTGTGCCCATGCCTTAAGCCTTAGCCAGCACTTGTGCCCATGCCTTAAGCCTTAGCCAGCACTTGTGCCCATGCCTTAAGCCTTAGCCAGCACTTGTGCCCATGCCTTAAGCCTAGCCAGCACTTGTGCCCATGCCTTAAGCCTAGCCAGCACTTGTGCCCATGCCTTAAGCCTAGCCAGCACTTGTGCCGTTGCCTTAAGCATAGCCAGCACTTGTGCCCATGTCTTATGCCTAGCCAGCACTTGTGCCCATGCCTTATGCCTAGCCAGCACTTGTGCCCTTGCCTTATGCCTAGCCAGCACTTGTGCCCATGCCTTAAGCCTAGCCAGCACTTGTGCCCAGGCCTTAAGCCTAGCCAGCACTTGTGCCCAGGCCTTAAGCCTTAGCCAGCACTTGTGCCCATGCCTTAAGCCTTAGCCAGCACTTGTGCCCATGCCTTAAGCCTTAGCCAGCACTTGTGCCCATGCCTTAAGCCTTAGCCAGCACTTGTGCCCATGCCTTAAGCCTTAGCCAGCACTTGTGCCCATGCCTTAAGCCTTAGCCAGCACTTGTGCCCATGCCTTAAGCCTTAGCCAGCACTTGTGCCCATGCCTTATGCCTAGCCAGCACTTGTGCCCTTGCCTTATGCCTAGCCAGCACTTGTGCCCATGCCTTAAGCCTAGCCAGCACTTGTGCCCAGGCCTTAAGCCTAGCCAGCACTTGTGCCCAGGCCTTAAGCCTTAGCCAGCACTTGTGCCCATGCCTTAAGCCTTAGCCAGCACTTGTGCCCATGCCTTAAGCCTTAGCCAGCACTTGTGCCCATGCCTTAAGCCTTAGCCAGCACTTGTGCCCATGCCTTAAGCCTTAGCCAGCACTTGTGCCCATGCCTTAAGCCTTAGCCAGCACTTGTGCCCATGCCTTAAGCCTTAGCCAGCACTTGTGCCCATGCCTTATGCCTAGCCAGCACTTGTGCCCATGCCTTAAGCCTTAGCCAGCACTTGTGCCCATGCCTTAAGCCTTAGCCAGCATTTGTGCCCATGCCTTAAGCCTTAGCCAGCATTTGTGCCCATGCCTTAAGCCTTAGCCAGCACTTGTGCCCATGCCTTATGCCTAGCCAGCACTTGTGCCCATGCCTTATGCCTAGCCAGCACTTGTGCCCATGCCTTATGCCTAGCCAGCACTTGTGCCCATGCCTTAAGCCTTAGCCAGCACTTGTGCCCATGCCTTAAGCCTTAGCCAGCACTTGTGCCCATGCCTTAAGCCTTAGCCAGCACTTGTGCCCATGCCTTAAGCCTTAGCCAGCACTTGTGCCCATGCCTTAAGCCTTAGCCAGCACTTGTGCCCATGCCTTAAACCTTAGCCAGCACTTGTGCCCATGCCTTAAGCCTAGCCAGCACTTGTGCCCATGCCTTAAGCCTAGCCAGCACTTGTGCCGTTGCCTTAAGCATAGCCAGCACTTGTGCCGTTGCCTTAAGCCTAGCCAGCACTTGTGCCCATGCCTTAAGCCTAGCCAGCACTTGTGCCCATGCCTTAAGCCTTAGCCAGCACTTGTGCCCATCCCTTAAGCCTTAGCCAGCACTTTTGAGCCCCTTGCATGTTTTTCTGTCTTTAGTTACATGATGGTTATGCACACAGGGCAGGCTTTACGCTCTTCGCTCTTGTCCCGTCTGAATGCGCATTCACGACTGTAATTGGGGAAGAAGGCATTACCCATTTACGGAGGACAGACAAGAAGTGCCTGGTCGCTTGGAGCATGGGTTTATGGAGAGGCTCCGCACTGTACAACAAAGGATCTAGTCCTAAATGTCCAAGTACAGAGTAGAGGGGTGAAAGCCAGCTCTTCACCCCTATGGGTGCCTAACCCTTTATGCAAAGAGTGCAAAGAGTTAGCCGTATGCCTTGCCTTAAGCCTAGCCAGCACTTGTGCCCATGCCTTAAGCCTAGCCAGCACTTGTACCCATGCCTTAAGCCTTAGCCAGCACTTGTGCCCATGCCTTAAGCCTTAGCCAGCACTTGTGCCCATGCCTTAAGCCTAGCCAGCACTTGTGCCCAGGCCTTAAGCCTAGCCAGCACTTGTGCCCAGGCTTAAGCCTTAGCCAGCACTTGTGCCAAGGCCTTAAGCCTTAGCCAGCACTTGTGCCCATGCCTTAAGCCTTAGCCAGCACTTGTGCCCATGCCTTAAGCCTTAGCCAGCACTTGTGCCCATGTCTTATGGCTAGCCAGCACTTGTGCCCATGCCTTATGCCTAGCCAGCACTTGTGCCCATGCCTTATGCCTAGCCAGCACTTGTGCCCATGCCTTATGCCTAGCCAGCACTTGTACCCATGCCTTAAGCCTAGCCATCTCTTGTGCCCATGACTTAAGCCTAGCCATCACTTGTGCCGTTGCCTTAAACCTAGCCAGCACTTGTGCCGTTGCCTTAAGCCTTAGCCAGCACTTGTGCCCATGCCTTAAGCCTAGCCAGTACTTGTGCCCATGCCTTAAGCCTTAGCCAGCACTTGTGTCCATGCCTTAAGCCTTAGCCAGCACTTGTGCCCATGCCTTAAGCCTTAGCCAGCACTTGTGCCCATGCCTTAAGCCTTAGCCAGCACTTGTGCCCATGCCTTATGCCTAGCCAGCACTTGTGCCCATGCCTTATGCCTAGCCAGCACTTGTGCTCATGCCTTAAGCCTAGCCAGCACTTGTGCCCATGCCTTAAGCTTAGCCAGCACTTGTGCCGTTGCCTTAAGCCTAGCCACCACTTGTGCCGTTGCCTTAAGCATAGCCAGCACTTGTGCCCATGCCTTAAGCCTAGCCAGTACTTGTGCCCATGCCTTAAGCCTTAGCCAGCACTTGTGCCCATGCCTTAAGCCTTAGCCAGCACTTGTGCCCATGCCTTAAGCCTTAGCCAGCACTTGTGCCCATGCCTAAAGCCTTAGCCAGCACTTGTGCCCATGCCTTAAGCCTTAGCCAGCACTTGTGCCCATGCCTTATGCCTAGCCAGCACTTGTGCCCATGCCTTATGCCTAGCCAGCACTTGTGCCCATGCCTTATGCCTAGCCAGCACTTGTGCCCATGCCTTAAGCCTTAGCCAGCACTTGTGCCCATGCCTTAAACCTTAGCCAGCACTTGTGCCCATGTCTTTTACCTAGCCAGCACTTGTGCCCATGCCTTATGCCTAGCCAGCACTTGTGCCCATGCCTTATGCCTAGCCAGCACTTGTGCCCATGCCTTATGCCTAGCCAGCACTTGTGCCCATGCCTTATGCATAGCCAGCACTTGTGCCCATGCCTTATGCCTAGTTAGCACTTGTGCCCATAACTTAAGCCTAGCCAGCACTTGTGCAGTTGCCTTAAGCATAGCCAGCACTTGTGCCGTTGCCTTAAGCCTAGCCAGCACTTGTGCTCATGCCTTAAGCCTAGCCAGCACTTGTGCCCATGCCTTAAGCCTTAGCCAGCACTTGTGCCCATGCCTTAAGCCTTAGCCAGCACTTGTGCCCATGCCTTAAGCCATAGCCAGCACTTGTGCCCATGCCTTAAGCCTTAGCCAGCACTTGTGCCCATGCCTTAAGCCTTAGCCAGCACTTGTGCCCATGCCTTAAGCCTTAGCCAGCACTTGTGCCCATGCCTTAAGCCTTAGCCAGCACTTTTGCCCATGCCTTAAGCCTTAGCCAGCACTTTTGAGCCCCTTGCATGTTTGTTTTTCTGTCTTTAGTTACATGATGGTTATGCACACAGGGCAGGCTTTACGCTCTTCGCTCTTGTCCCGTCTGAATGCGCATGCACGACTGTAATTGGGGAAGAAGGCATTACCCATTTACGGAGGACAGACAAGAAGTGCCTGGTCGCTTGGAGCATGGGGTTATGGAGAGGCTCCGCACTGTACAACAAAGGATCTAGTCCTAAATGTCCAAGTACAGAGTAGAGGGGTGAAAGCTAGCTCTTCACCCCTATGGGTGCCTAACCCTTTATGCAAAGAGTGCAAAGAGTTAGCCGTATGCCTTAAGCCTAGCCAGCACTTGTGCCCATGCCTTAAGCCTAGCCAGCACTTGTGCCCATGCCTTAAGCCTAGCCAGCTCTTGTGCCCATGCCTTAAGCCTTAGCCAGCACTTATGCCCATGCCTTAAGCCTTAGCCAGCACTTGTGCCCATGCCTTAAGCCTTAGCCAGCACTTGTGCCCATGCCTTAAACCTTAGCCAGCACTTGTGCCCATGCCTTAAACCTTAGCCAGCACTTGTGCCCATGCCTTAAACCTTAGCCAGCACTTGTGCCCATGCCTTAAACCTTAGCCAGCACTTGTGCCCATGCCTTAAGCCTTAGCCAGCACTTGTGCCCATGCCTTAAGCCTTAGCCAGCACTTGTGCCCATGCCTTATGCCTAGCCAGCACTTGTGCCCATGCCTTAAGCCTTAGCCAGCACTTGTGCCCATGCCTTAAGCCTTAGCCAGCATTTGTGCCCATGCCTTAAGCCTTAGCCAGCATTTGTGCCCATGCCTTAAGCCTTAGCCAGCACTTGTGCCCATGCCTTATGCCTAGCCAGCACTTGTGCCCATGCCTTATGCCTAGCCAGCACTTGTGCCCATGCCTTATGCCTAGCCAGCACTTGTGCCCATGCCTTAAGCCTTAGCCAGCACTTGTGCCCATGCCTTAAGCCTTAGCCAGCACTTGTGCCCATGCCTTAAGCCTTAGCCAGCACTTGTGCCCATGCCTTAAGCCTTAGCCAGCACTTGTGCCCATGCCTTAAGCCTTAGCCAGCACTTGTGCCCATGCCTTAAACCTTAGCCAGCACTTGTGCCCATGCCTTAAGCCTAGCCAGCACTTGTGCCCATGCCTTAAGCCTAGCCAGCACTTGTGCCGTTGCCTTAAGCATAGCCAGCACTTGTGCCGTTGCCTTAAGCCTAGCCAGCACTTGTGCCCATGCCTTAAGCCTAGCCAGCACTTGTGCCCATGCCTTAAGCCTTAGCCAGCACTTGTGCCCATCCCTTAAGCCTTAGCCAGCACTTTTGAGCCCCTTGCATGTTTTTCTGTCTTTAGTTACATGATGGTTATGCACACAGGGCAGGCTTTACGCTCTTCGCTCTTGTCCCGTCTGAATGCGCATTCACGACTGTAATTGGGGAAGAAGGCATTACCCATTTACGGAGGACAGACAAGAAGTGCCTGGTCGCTTGGAGCATGGGTTTATGGAGAGGCTCCGCACTGTACAACAAAGGATCTAGTCCTAAATGTCCAAGTACAGAGTAGAGGGGTGAAAGCCAGCTCTTCACCCCTATGGGTGCCTAACCCTTTATGCAAAGAGTGCAAAGAGTTAGCCGTATGCCTTGCCTTAAGCCTAGCCAGCACTTGTGCCCATGCCTTAAGCCTAGCCAGCACTTGTACCCATGCCTTAAGCCTTAGCCAGCACTTGTGCCCATGCCTTAAGCCTTAGCCAGCACTTGTGCCCATGCCTTAAGCCTAGCCAGCACTTGTGCCCAGGCCTTAAGCCTAGCCAGCACTTGTGCCCAGGCTTAAGCCTTAGCCAGCACTTGTGCCAAGGCCTTAAGCCTTAGCCAGCACTTGTGCCCATGCCTTAAGCCTTAGCCAGCACTTGTGCCCATGCCTTAAGCCTTAGCCAGCACTTGTGCCCATGTCTTATGGCTAGCCAGCACTTGTGCCCATGCCTTATGCCTAGCCAGCACTTGTGCCCATGCCTTATGCCTAGCCAGCACTTGTGCCCATGCCTTATGCCTAGCCAGCACTTGTACCCATGCCTTAAGCCTAGCCATCTCTTGTGCCCATGACTTAAGCCTAGCCATCACTTGTGCCGTTGCCTTAAACCTAGCCAGCACTTGTGCCGTTGCCTTAAGCCTTAGCCAGCACTTGTGCCCATGCCTTAAGCCTAGCCAGTACTTGTGCCCATGCCTTAAGCCTTAGCCAGCACTTGTGTCCATGCCTTAAGCCTTAGCCAGCACTTGTGCCCATGCCTTAAGCCTTAGCCAGCACTTGTGCCCATGCCTTAAGCCTTAGCCAGCACTTGTGCCCATGCCTTATGCCTAGCCAGCACTTGTGCCCATGCCTTATGCCTAGCCAGCACTTGTGCTCATGCCTTAAGCCTAGCCAGCACTTGTGCCCATGCCTTAAGCTTAGCCAGCACTTGTGCCGTTGCCTTAAGCCTAGCCACCACTTGTGCCGTTGCCTTAAGCATAGCCAGCACTTGTGCCCATGCCTTAAGCCTAGCCAGTACTTGTGCCCATGCCTTAAGCCTTAGCCAGCACTTGTGCCCATGCCTTAAGCCTTAGCCAGCACTTGTGCCCATGCCTTAAGCCTTAGCCAGCACTTGTGCCCATGCCTAAAGCCTTAGCCAGCACTTGTGCCCATGCCTTAAGCCTTAGCCAGCACTTGTGCCCATGCCTTATGCCTAGCCAGCACTTGTGCCCATGCCTTATGCCTAGCCAGCACTTGTGCCCATGCCTTATGCCTAGCCAGCACTTGTGCCCATGCCTTAAGCCTTAGCCAGCACTTGTGCCCATGCCTTAAACCTTAGCCAGCACTTGTGCCCATGTCTTTTACCTAGCCAGCACTTGTGCCCATGCCTTATGCCTAGCCAGCACTTGTGCCCATGCCTTATGCCTAGCCAGCACTTGTGCCCATGCCTTATGCCTAGCCAGCACTTGTGCCCATGCCTTATGCATAGCCAGCACTTGTGCCCATGCCTTATGCCTAGTTAGCACTTGTGCCCATAACTTAAGCCTAGCCAGCACTTGTGCAGTTGCCTTAAGCATAGCCAGCACTTGTGCCGTTGCCTTAAGCCTAGCCAGCACTTGTGCTCATGCCTTAAGCCTAGCCAGCACTTGTGCCCATGCCTTAAGCCTTAGCCAGCACTTGTGCCCATGCCTTAAGCCTTAGCCAGCACTTGTGCCCATGCCTTAAGCCATAGCCAGCACTTGTGCCCATGCCTTAAGCCTTAGCCAGCACTTGTGCCCATGCCTTAAGCCTTAGCCAGCACTTGTGCCCATGCCTTAAGCCTTAGCCAGCACTTGTGCCCATGCCTTAAGCCTTAGCCAGCACTTTTGCCCATGCCTTAAGCCTTAGCCAGCACTTTTGAGCCCCTTGCATGTTTGTTTTTCTGTCTTTAGTTACATGATGGTTATGCACACAGGGCAGGCTTTACGCTCTTCGCTCTTGTCCCGTCTGAATGCGCATGCACGACTGTAATTGGGGAAGAAGGCATTACCCATTTACGGAGGACAGACAAGAAGTGCCTGGTCGCTTGGAGCATGGGGTTATGGAGAGGCTCCGCACTGTACAACAAAGGATCTAGTCCTAAATGTCCAAGTACAGAGTAGAGGGGTGAAAGCTAGCTCTTCACCCCTATGGGTGCCTAACCCTTTATGCAAAGAGTGCAAAGAGTTAGCCGTATGCCTTAAGCCTAGCCAGCACTTGTGCCCATGCCTTAAGCCTAGCCAGCACTTGTGCCCATGCCTTAAGCCTAGCCAGCTCTTGTGCCCATGCCTTAAGCCTTAGCCAGCACTTATGCCCATGCCTTAAGCCTTAGCCAGCACTTGTGCCCATGCCTTAAGCCTTAGCCAGCACTTGTGCCCATGCCTTAAACCTTAGCCAGCACTTGTGCCCATGCCTTAAACCTTAGCCAGCACTTGTGCCCATGCCTTAAACCTTAGCCAGCACTTGTGCCCATGCCTTAAACCTTAGCCAGCACTTGTGCCCATGCCTTAAGCCTTAGCCAGCACTTGTGCCCATGCCTTAAGCCTTAGCCAGCACTTGTGCCCATGCCTTAAGCCTTAGCCAGCACTTGTGCCCATGCCTTAAGCCTTAGCCAGCACTTGTGCCCATGCCTTAAGCCTTAGCCAGCACTTGTGCCCATGCCTTAAGCCTTAGCCAGCACTTGTGCCCATGCCTTATGCCTAGCCAGCACTTGTGCCCATGCCTTATGCCTAGCCAGCACTTGTGCCCATGCCTTATGCCTAGCCAGCACTTGTGCCCATGCCTTATGCCTAGCCAGCACCTGTGCCCATGCCTTATGCCTAGCCAGCACTTGTGCCCAGGCCTTAAGCCTAGCCAGCACTTGTGCCCAGGCCTTAAGCCTAGCCAGCACTTGTGCCCAGGCCTTAAGCCTAGCCAGCACTTGTGCCCAGGCCTTAAGCCTAGCCAGCACTTGTGCCCAGGCCTTAAGCCTTAGCCAGCACTTGTGCCCAGGCCTTAAGCCTTAGCCAGCACTTGTGCCCAGGCCTTAAGCCTTAGCCAGCACTTGTGCCCAGGCCTTAAGCCTTAGCCAGCACTTGTGCCCATGCCTTATGCCTAGCCAGCACTTGTGCCCATGCCTTATGCCTAGCCAGCACTTGTGCCCATGCCTTATGCCTAGCCAGCACTTGTGCCCATGCCTTAAGCCTAGCCAGCACTTGTACCCATGCCTTAAGCCTAGCCAACTCTTGTGCCCATGCCTTAAGCCTAGCCATCACTTGTGCCGTTGCCTGAAGCCTTATCCAGCACTTGTGCCCGTGCCTTAAGCCTAGCCAGTACTTGTGCCCATGCTTTAAGCCTTAGCCAGCACTTGTGCCCATGCCTTAAGCCTTAGCCAGCACTTGTGCCCATGCCTTAAGCCTTAGCCAGCACTTGTGCCCATGCCTTATTCCTAGCCAGCACTTGTGCCCATGCCTTATGCCTAGCCAGCACTTGTGCTCATGCCTTAAGCCTAGCCAGCACTTGTGCCCATGCCTTAAGCCTAGCCAGCACTTGTGCCGTTGCCTTAAGCATAGCCAGCACTTGTGCCGTTGCCTTAAGCCTTAGCCAGCACTTGTGCCCATGCCTTAAGCCTTAGCCAGCACTTGTGCCCATGCCTTAAGCCTTAGCCAGCACTTGTGCCCATGCCTTAAGCCTTAGCCAGCACTTGTGCCCATGCCTT
>NW_027194133.1:0-40756 GCF_032444005.1 Ranitomeya imitator
AGGAGATACCTGAAAACATATCACACTTTTCATCATAGTGCTTTTACCAATGCATAAAATGCATGGAGAAGTCATTTCGAATGACTGGTCCTCAGTGTTGTGAGAACGATGACTGGTTAAAATTTTTTGGTGGTTTGGGGGCGTGGCCTAGGCAGCAATGGTGTAGGTTGTGCTGCCAGAGAGCTCTGAGGAGGCATCCTCTAAATCGGCACACATCTACAATCTAAATCGTTTTTTCTCACCTTTGGGCAGTGGATACTGACTCCCAAGACTATCGGGGTCATTTGGAGACCTTTATTGTCAAAATCGGACACTATTTGAAGACTTTGAAGGCTCTGGGCCTAGCCGCATGTCTGAGGCCATGTCTTTGGCCTGACCACAAAGCCTCCCGGTAAGCCCTTATTGCTGGGCAAAGAAGATCTGCACACAAGAGGGCCCCCCTGCTGGACCCCTCGGCTCAAATCCCACAGGTGCTGTGAAAACGAATCCCCCCCTCGCCCGGACCCATCCACTGCGGCTCCGCAGGTCGGGCCCAACATCAGTCCGAAGGGCTCCCCTCCTCCCCCCTTGCAGGGCGGGCGAGCAGGGGGCAGAACACACAGCTTCACACACCGCCGGAGCCTGAGATCAGCAGCGAGTGCTGGCGCGGTCTGACTGAAGCAGTCAGAGCCGCCCCAGCACCAGCACACAGCGGCCGCCGAGAAGCATTTACCCGGAGAGGGTGAGCGCTGCGGTGCGCTCTCCTCTCCCCCTCTGCAGCCCCAAGCCTCAGTCCCGCAGGAGCTGCGGGCTGAGTGAAGTAGCAGAGGACGCTGCAGCACCTATTCCCCGCGGCCGCCGGGACCCGGGGAGGAGGGCGCGGGGGTGCGCTCCCCTCCTCCACCTCTCCCTGACGACAAGGCGGGTGCCGAGCAGCTCGCAAAGAGCCCTTCAGCCGCGCTGTGCCAGGCGCGCTGGAGAGGCTGAAGACCTCCAGCGGTCCTCCCCACTCCGGAGCGCTGCAGAAGCGCGAACACAGCAGCGGATCCACGCTCAGCATCGGGTAAGGTGACCGCGTCCTGGCGATTCACCCTCCCCCTCAGTCCCGGCCCCAGCACTCGGAACTTATCATCAGCAGTGTCGCTGCAGCCTGAGTCTGCAGCACAGCAGCGCCGCACCAGCGGCTGTTTTACCGGGCTCCCCCACTCACTTCCCGGGCACAGCACTCGGCAGGATTAACCCCTGCATAGCTGCAGCAAGAGCCTGCAGCACAGCAGCGCCGCACCTGCGGCTGATTTACTGTGCTCCCCCCTCTCACTTCCCGGGCACAGCACTCAGAGACCTTAACCCTTGTGCGGCTGCAGTATTGACCCTGCAAACTTCAGCGCCCACTTGCAGCTGATATCCCGGGCGCCCCCCCCCCCCACGCATATATTCACATCGCTGTGCACGCCGTTCGGACGGCCCCCCCCCCTCTCTCCCCCCCTCTGCAAAACATAAGGGCTCCCTGGAGGGAACCCCTGAGCCACATTAAGCCGCACCAGACAACTGAGCGGCGGCTCCCACACCGGTAAAGCCGGTAACTAACTCCTTCATCGCTGATGTTCACTTAAGCAGTCTTTACTGAGTCTGATATTTACTGCTAACCTCTAACTGTGTTGAGGAGTGATTAACCACCTGTGAACTCAACCCCACACAGCTAAATTCCTGGGATTCCCACAGCTCCCAGATACAAGCTCTTAGGGAAAGCTGCTCAGCAACTCCTGTTTGTACAACCAAGCACCCTGCATTTTACCCTTTCCCTCCTGGAATCTATGAGGATTTCTGGAGTGGGAGTTAGTGAACAAGAAGAAACAAGAATTCACAGTTAATATATTGTTTTGTATTTGTTGTGCCCAGCGCTGGATTATATGTGACGTTCTGTTATTTCTTATAGTCTAACATAGTACCAGACAGAGCTCGCTCGGCTCTGCTACATCTCTAGAAAAATCTGACTTCTCTGAGACAGGGATCAAGGGGCCCACATCTGACTCACTGGCCCATACCCTCAGCAAACACTGCTATATATTGATAATTCCTGTCTCACTTTCACTCAGTTTCACACAGTTTAACTCATTGCTCACCGGCCGTTCAGCACTCTCTGCTACATTTGAGTGTTTAGCTTACCATATCTTCTTTATACTACTTAAAGGTTAAAGGAGCGCATAACTGTGTATATAATCTCCTGTATAGACTCAGGGAGTGGGCTCAGTGAGAGTTCCTAGTGATAATATTTCCTTACTGCACATTTGTTGCATCGGTGGGCTGATTTGGCCCAGAGAGTGGCTGCGAAATACTTGCGTGTGTTTGTGATATTGCTGCGCATTGGATTCGGCCAGTCACACAGTCCTAACACCAAATTTCTCTAATAATCAGTTTACTACTCAGTAACAATGAGCCGCTCAAATGCCAAAAACTACATCTCAAAGCTCCCCCAGCCCAACTCTCAAAAATCCAATAAACCATACTCATCAGGTCGCAATCCCTCCCTAGATCTGGTAAATGTTATAAGCCCAGTTAAGGCCAGATCTAGATCTAGGTCCCCAAGGACCCCTCTTAACAGTCCAGGTGACAAATCAGTACAACGTAACAAGTCCCAAAACAAACCTTCACAACACCACAACAAGGACACAGAAATGGATACGTCCATTTCAAAAAAAAGGCCGGGTCCAGTTGAGTGGGGGGATGAGAGAAAAGTTGCTTCCGATTACTCGGGCTACGACTCGGAAGATTTTTCTCCGAACGCAAGCCCAGTGAGAAGAAGAACAAAAAATGCACAAACTGGCTTAGAGGACTCTACTTCACATTTCCTGAGCATGATGGATGCTCATATGAAAGTAATAACCAAACAAATCAGAGAGGAAATGCACCTCAATTTTGAAAAACACTCTAGCCAGATACATAAATCAATGGAGATGTTCACTGAAAAATTAGGAAAACAGGAGGAAAAAATTAAGGGGTTGGAGAAAACTGTGGCCAGGCATACAGCCGAAAATAAAGATCTCAGGTCAGAAGTAAACCGACTCAGATTAAAAATGGCTGACCTGGAGGACAGAAGCAGACGTAATAACGTAAAAATTCGCGGCATCCCCGAAAACGTCACCCCAGACAAACTCCTCAACTTCGCCCAATCCTTGATTAAAAAAGTTATCCCATCCATTTCACCCCAAGAGCTCACAATAGACAGGATCCATAGACTGCCCAAGCCCTCAAGCGTTGCTGCAGACCTTCCTAGAGACACAATTCTTAGGATTCACTTTTTCCACATAAAAGAACAGCTTCAAAACTTTATCAAAGTGGAGAAAAAGTTCCCTGAGCCCTTTGAGAACTTAAAACTATTCGCGGATCTATCCAGAGAGACTCTGGAGGGTAGGAGAGCCTTTAAGAAAGTGACAAATTCTCTGAAAGACATGGGAATCTCATATAAATGGGGGTTCCCGCTGAAGCTTCTGGTACAATACAAAAGTAAAACTATCCCCATCAGTACTCCTGAAGACGGAGAAAGATTCATCTCTTCTATCACTTAGTTTAGTGTAAGTGTTATCTTTCCCTGAGTAATCTATACGATATGACCTTAACCTGCTGCCTATAAATAATTCCTTGTAGGGGGTTTCAAGGTCCAAGATGTTACCAATGTTATAATGTTCATAATGTTTATAGTGTTCATAATGTTTATATTAAAATTTTGTATTCCTTTGTCCACTTTTTCTATAACTCGGAGGATGCCTCAAGTTCCATCCAGAGCTCTTTCACGAACTTTCCCCCGAGCAGCGAAGAACCCACTGGAGGGTTTCTTCGGAGAGGACAAGTCAAGTTTTCAAGTGTGTGTTGTTTTACTTTGTATCTTGATCTTACTGCACACTAAAAGTAATTTTTTAGTGTATTTCTGTTATATAAGTTTCTAAATTTACTTACAGGTATCCACAGGTGAATAACTTCTTCATATCCCTCCACCCTTAATCAAACATGTCTCTTAAGATAATGACATATAATGTTAGGGGTCTTAACATCCCGAGAAAGAGGTCCTCTATCAAAAATGAACTGGTTAGATCAAAGTCCGATATCATGTGCATACAAGAAACCAAATTTAGAGCCAACGATCACCCAAAATTTACAGATAGAAAGTTCTCACAGGTTTTCGAATCTTGTGGCAGCAAAAAGAAAGCCGGTGTTATGACCATAATTAGTCACAATGTATCATTTGAACTCATCAAGGAATGTAAGGACTCAAAAGGTAATTTTCATATCCTAATCGGTAACATCAATAACCATCCTTTCACTATTGTCAACATATACGTCCCGAACAAAGGCCAAATTAGATTTCTGGATAGGCTCATGAGAAAGGTGTTGGAAATAAAGAAGGGTGACTTAGTAGTGGTGGGAGATTTCAACGCGGTTCCTGATGGCCACCTCGACTCCTCATCCCAAAACAGGCATAAATATTTGACCCTAAACAAATGGCTCCACCAAAATGAAATGTATGACATTTTCAGATGTCTCAACACCACCTCTATTGAGTACACTCACTTTTCTGACGTGCATCATTCCGCCTCTAGAATCGACCTGATAATCTCCAACATTTTTTCACTACCAAAATTTAGAAAAATCTCAATCCTTCCTAAAACAATCTCAGACCACTCCCCTGTCACTGCAGAACTAACTTACGGTCCAGCATCCAAATCTCACATTTCATGGAGGTGCAACTCTTCTATTCTTTGTAATCCAGTCCATAAAAACGCAATAAACCAGACTATCAAAAATTACTTTAGAGAGAATAATTCAGATTCAATTGACCCATTCACCCTCTGGAACGCCCATAAGGCTGTGGTCAGAGGGGCCTTAATCCAAATTTCCGCTAGGGAAAAAAAGCAAAATAGGGCCAAAATAAAAGAGTTACAGTCAAAAATAAAAATCAAGGAAACAGAACTTGCTAACTCAACCATCCACTCTCCCAGTCAACATACTGAACTGATGTCCCTTAGGCAGGAGTTGAGGACCATAATCTTCTCCTTTTATGACGCGTCAATTGGGTCTCTAAAATTCAAACAATTTACCTCCCTAAACAAGCCTAACAGGTTCATGCTAAACAGATTGAAGAAGCAAAGGATCCAAAATAGGATCATAAAAATAGTACCCCCAGGTGGTCGCATGCTTACGCACCCGCAGGACATAGTGGAGGCGTTTGCTGCCTTTTATTCTGATTTATACAATCTCAACTCGAACCCCCAACTAGTACAACCATTGGACACTGATATTAAAAAATTCTTGTCAAATCTTAATCTACCTAGACTAACGCCGGAAAACATAGATGTACTCACCGCCCCGTTCTCCCCTGAAGAAATTTCCGAAAACATTAAAAAATTAAAATCTCTGAAAGCCCCAGGGCCGGACGGCTTCACCAACGAGTATTTCAAATCTTTCAGTGAGATCCTAGCCCCACACATGTCTAAAATCTTTAATTCTGCTGCAACTCTTGGCAAGTTCCCAAAAGAAATGTTGGAGGCCTCAATCATCTTAATCCCCAAAGCCAAAGGCGACCCAGTCCATCTTCCAAACTATAGGCCAATATCCTTAGTCAATTCAGACATCAAACTATATTCCAAAATCATTGCAAATAGAATCAATAATTTCCTTCCGAATTTAATAGTTAACGATCAGATAGGGTTTGTCAGGGGCAGACAATCGAGCGATGGAACTAGAAGAATTATAAACCTGATGAAGCTTATCAATTCAAAAAAAATCCCCTCAATTTTTGCCTCACTGGACGCAGAAAAGGCGTTTGACCGTTTGAACTGGTCATACTTAAAACTCACTCTACAACAATTCGGTTTTAACCCAAATTCTATCTCTGCAATCATGGCTCTGTACTCGGGTCCCACCGCCAGGGTTTTTTCCAATAATCACCTTTCATCTCCTTTTTTAATTACAAACGGTACACGTCAGGGTTGCCCCCTGTCCCCTTTGCTGTTCGCTTTGGCGATGGAGCCTCTGGCTCAGTCAATAAGAAAAGATAATAGCATAACCGGCATCCAAACAAAAAATAGAGAATTCAAAATCGGCCTCTTCGCCGACGATGTCATCCTGACCCTGACGAACCCTATAGTTTCTGTTCCTGCTACCCAAAAATTATTAGATACCTTCTCCCAGCTCTCATACTTCAAAATCAATAAAACCAAATCCCAAATTATGCAATTTAACCTCGACCCCACTCAAATCAAAGAATTATCAAAAGCAACCTCGTGGAGCTGGGCAACTAGCGATTTCACCTATCTGGGGATAAAAATCACAAAAAATATAGATTCTCTCGTCCCTACCAACCTTGACATCTTAGTCAAAACTATCTCATCTGATCTGAACCACTTTGCAGGGAGAGATCTCTCATGGTGGGGAAAGAACTTATCAGTAAAAACATTTATAATCCCTAAAATTCTATATATATTTAGGTCCATCCCTGTTCCTATCTCAACCTCTTACTTATCTAACATCCAAACTCTGATCAACAAGTTCTTATGGAACAAGAAAAAAGCTAGAGTAGCTATTAGTACTCTCTACAGAAATAAAGCGTCAGGGGGAATGGGCCTTCCCAACATTTTGGCTCATTACCACACAAACCTGATTAAACAAAGTTGCTCCTGGTGGTCTAAATCAGAACACCCAGCCTGGCTGGAGATCGAATCATCTTTGAACCTGGATAGAGCCCCTAGAAAATTGATCCTAAACCAGCTCATGAATATAAAAAATTCTAGTAATAAATCCCACCCAATTTTTATTGCAATAAGTAATGCATGGTCCAAATTTGCTAGGCCCAAAAGAGGAACTGAAAGATTCGAGTCTCTGAAAAATCTGGCTATCTCTTATATATTTGAGTTGCATAACAAAATGGTCAACCCCAAATGGTCCGACTACAAAATCACAAAACTTTCCCATATATTTGACGGAGAAAATTTTATCCCTTTTAATTCTCTCAAAAACACTTACAATGTCCCCTCTGCTATGTTTTTTGAGTACATGATCCTCAAGGATCAATGTCAGAAATTCGTATCAAAAAAGCCTAGCTTCTCTGAAGCGGCTATAAATCTGATTTGTAACCCTGACCACAATATTTTCTGGAGCTACAGATATATCTATAGCTGGTTCAACCATGATTCAGACTTCGCGAAATCCCCTTCCATGCTTAAATGGGAGCAAGATCTCCAGACAATAATTGACCCAGATGAATGGGAAAGCGCGTTGGTCCACTCATACTCAGCTTCCATTTCTATGTCATTACAAGAGTCCTATTTCAAACTAGTCACACGCTGGTACCTCACCCCAGCAAGACTGTCTATGATAGGGGGTCATACCTCCCCAGATTGTTGGAGGGCGTGCGGACACAGGGGCAATCTGCTCCATATCTTCTGGAGCTGTCCCAAAATTAAATCTCTTTGGTCTAAAATCTCTGGCTTGATTGGAGTACTTCTGAATAAAAACTTCATCCTGACTCCTCAGATGGCATTGCTCTCTGTGGGATTAAGCGACACACACTTTCCTCTCAAAGCGTTGGTCATTAATATTCTCTTAATCACCAAAAATGCCATCGCATACAATTGGAAAAAGCCTAAACCTCCATCATTCCAAGAGATCAAGGATCGTATTGACCTCCATAGAACATACGAGCAAAAATTCGCCCTAAATAATGACAGCCTCAAAAAATGCTCGAAAAAATGGGCTCGTTGGGAAGAAGTCTTCCCGTAGCAATTATCAGTTGAAATTGGCACAAAGCGAACCGGACTTTGATCTAAAGTGTCTGCAATTCAGGACTGCTCCGTGAGTCTACCCCTCTTTCGTGAGCAAATGTATTATAAATATAATTATAATTATTCACCTTCCAAATGCTGTTTTATCATTTAACAAATTTGGTTACCTGTTGTCGCTTACTTCAAGTGTCTTCTCTCCCCCTTCTGTCTTCCCACGTTCTCCCCCCCCTTCCTTCCAGCCCCCCCCTCCACTCCCCCCTTCCCTCTCCCCGCATCCCCACTTTTCCCTTTTCCATTCCTGCCCAGTTAATTGTTAAAATCCAATAAAGATTATTTGGAAAAAAAAAATTTTTGGTGGTTTCTTGTTCAGTCCATAGGCCTACATCATGTGGCAAACCGGTGAGCATGTGGCTCTATTAGTATAGGAGATACCTGAAAACATATCACACTTTTCATCATAGTGCTTTTACCAATGCATAAAATGCATGGAGAAGTCATTTCGAATGACTGGTCCTCAGTGTTGTGAGAACGATGACTGGTTAAAATTTTTGGTGGTTTCTTGTTCAGTCCATAGGCCTACATCATGTGGCAAACCGGTGAGCATGTGGCTCTATTAGTATAGGAGATACCTGAAAACATATCACACTTTTCATCATAGTGCTTTTACCAATGCATAAAATGCATGGAGAAGTCATTTCGAATGACTGGTCCTCAGTGTTGTGAGAACGATGACTGGTTAAAATTTTTGGTGGTTTCTTGTTCAGTCCATAGGCCTACATCATGTGGCAAACCGGTGAGCATGTGGCTCTATTAGTATAGGAGATACCTGAAAACATATCACACTTTTCATCATAGTGCTTTTACCAATGCATAAAATGCATGGAGAAGTCATTTCGAATGACTGGTCCTCAGTGTTGTGAGAACGATGACTGGTTAAAATTTTTGGTGGTTTCTTGTTCAGTCCATAGGCCTACATCATGTGGCAAACCGGTGAGCATGTGGCTCTATTAGTATAGGAGATGCCTGAAAACATATCACACTTTTCATCATAGTGCTTTTACCAATGCATAAAATGCATGGAGAAGTCATTTCGAATGACTGGTCCTCAGTGTTGTGAGAACGATGACTGGTTAAAATTTTTGGTGGTTTCTTGTTCAGTCCATAGGCCTACATCATGTGGCAAACCGGTGAGCATGTGGCTCTATTAGTATAGGAGATACCTGAAAACATATCACACTTTTCATCATAGTGCTTTTACCAATGCATAAAATGCATGGAGAAGTCATTTCGAATGACTGGTCCTCAGTGTTGTGAGAACGATGACTGGATAAAATTTTTGGTGGTTTCTTGTTCAGTCCATAGGCCTACATCATGTGGCAAACCGGTGAGCATGTGGCTCTATTAGTATAGGAGATACCTGAAAACATATCACACTTTTCATCATAGTGCTTTTACCAATGCATAAAATGCATGGAGAAGTCATTTCGAATGACTGGTCCTCAGTGTTGTGAGAACGATGACTGGTTAAAATTTTTGGTGGTTTCTTGTTCAGTCCATAGGCCTACATCATGTGGCAAACCGGTGAGCATGTGGCTCTATTAGTATAGGAGATACCTGAAAACATATCACACTTTTCATCATAGTGCTTTTACCAATGCATAAAATGCATGGAGAAGTCATTTCGAATGACTGGTCCTCAGTGTTGTGAGAACGATGACTGGTTAAAATTTTTGGTGGTTTCTTGTTCAGTCCATAGGCCTACATCATGTGGCAAACCGGTGAGCATGTGGCTCTATTAGTATAGGAGATGCCTGAAAACATATCACACTTTTCATCATAGTGCTTTTACCAATGCATAAAATGCATGGAGAAGTCATTTCGAATGACTGGTCCTCAGTGTTGTGAGAACGATGACTGGTTAAAATTTTTGGTGGTTTCTTGTTCAGTCCATAGGCCTACATCATGTGGCAAACCGGTGAGCATGTGGCTCTATTAGTATAGGAGATACCTGAAAACATATCACACTTTTCATCATAGTGCTTTTACCAATGCATAAAATGCATGGAGAAGTCATTTCGAATGACTGGTCCTCAGTGTTGTGAGAACGATGACTGGTTAAAATTTTTGGTGGTTTCTTGTTCAGTCCATAGGCCTACATCATGTGGCAAACCGGTGAGCATGTGGCTCTATTAGTATAGGAGATACCTGAAAACATATCACACTTTTCATCATAGTGCTTTTACCAATGCATAAAATGCATGGAGAAGTCATTTCGAATGACTGGTCCTCAGTGTTGTGAGAACGATGACTGGTTAAAATTTTTGGTGGTTTCTGGTTCAGTCCATAGGCCTACATCATGTGGCAAACCGGTGAGCATGTGGCTCTATTAGTATAGGAGATACCTGAAAACATATCACACTTTTCATCATAGTGCTTTTACCAATGCATAAAATGCATGGAGAAGTCATTTCGAATGACTGGTCCTCAGTGTTGTGAGAACGATGACTGGTTAAAATTTTTGGTGGTTTCTGGTTCAGTCCATAGGCCTACATCATGTGGCAAACCGGTGAGCATGTGGCTCTATTAGTATAGGAGATACCTGAAAACATATCACACTTTTCATCATAGTGCTTTTACCAATGCATAAAATGCATGGAGAAGTCATTTCGAATGACTGGTCCTCAGTGTTGTGAGAACGATGACTGGTTAAAATTTTTGGTGGTTTCTTGTTCAGTCCATAGGCCTACCTCATGTGGCAAACCGGTGAGCATGTGGCTCTATTAGTATAGGAGATACCTGAAAACATATCACACTTTTCATCATAGTGCTTTTACCAATGCATAAAATGCATGGAGAAGTCATTTCGAATGACTGGTCCTCAGTGTTGTGAGAACGATGACTGGTTAAAATTTTTGGTGGTTTCTTGTTCAGTCCATAGGCCTACATCATGTGGCAAACCGGTGAGCATGTGGCTCTATTAGTATAGGAGATACCTGAAAACATATCACACTTTTCATCATAGTGCTTTTACCAATGCATAAAATGCATGGAGAAGTCATTTCGAATGACTGGTCCTCAGTGTTGTGAGAACGATGACTGGTTAAAATTTTTGGTGGTTTCTTGTTCAGTCCATAGGCCTACATCATGTGGCAAACCGGTGACCATGTGGCTCTATTAGTATAGGAGATACCTGAAAACATATCACACTTTTCATCATAGTGCTTTTACCAATGCATAAAATGCATGGAGAAGTCATTTCGAATGACTGGTCCTCAGTGTTGTGAGAACGATGACTGGTTAAAATTTTTGGTGGTTTCTTGTTCAGTCCATAGGCCTACATCATGTGGCAAACCGGTGAGCATGTGGCTCTATTAGTATAGGAGATACCTGAAAACATATCACACTTTTCATCATAGTGCTTTTACCAATGCATAAAATGCATGGAGAAGTCATTTTGAATGACTGGTCCTCAGTGTTGTGAGAACGATGACTGGTTAAAATTTTTGGTGGTTTCTTGTTCAGTCCATAGGCCTACATCATGTGGCAAACCGGTGAGCATGTGGCTCTATTAGTATAGGAGATACCTGAAAACATATCACACTTTTCATCATAGTGCTTTTACCAATGCATAAAATGCATGGAGAAGTCATTTCGAATGACTGGTCCTCAGTGTTGTGAGAACGATGACTGGTTAAAATTTTTGGTGGTTTCTTGTTCAGTCCATAGGCCTACATCATGTGGCAAACCGGTGAGCATGTGGCTCTATTAGTATAGGAGATACCTGAAAACATATCACACTTTTCATCATAGTGCTTTTACCAATGCATAAAATGCATGGAGAAGTCATTTCGAATGACTGGTCCTCAGTGTTGTGAGAACGATGACTGGTTAAAATTTTTGGTGGTTTCTTGTTCAGTCCATAGGCCTACATCATGTGGCAAACCGGTGAGCATGTGGCTCTATTAGTATAGGAGATATCTGAAAACATATCACACTTTTCATCATAGTGCTTTTACCAATGCATAAAATGCATGGAGAAGTCATTTCGAATGACTGGTCCTCAGTGTTGTGAGAACGATGACTGGTTAAAATTTTTGGTGGTTTCTTGTTCAGTCCATAGGCCTACATCATGTGGCAAACCGATGAGCATGTGGCTCTATTAGTATAGGAGATACCTGAAAACATATCACACTTTTCATCATAGTGCTTTTACCAATGCATAAAATGCATGGAGAAGTCATTTCGAATGACTGGTCCTCAGTGTTGTGAGAACGATGATTGGTTAAAATTTTTGGTGGTTTCTTGTTCAGTCCATAGGCCTACATCATGTGGCAAACCGGTGAGCATGTGGCTCTATTAGTATAGGAGATACCTGAAAACATATCACACTTTTCATCATAGTGCTTTTACCAATGCATAAAATGCATGGAGAAGTCATTTCGAATGACTGGTCCTCAGTGTTGTGAGAACGATGACTGGTTAAAATTTTTGGTAGTTTCTTGTTCAGTCCATAGGCCTACATCATGTGGCAAACCGGTGAGCATGTGGCTCTATTAGTATAGGAGATACCTGAAAACATATCACACTTTTCATCATAGTGCTTTTACCAATGCATAAAATGCATGGAGAAGTCATTTCGAATGACTGGTCCTCAGTGTTGTGAGAACGATGACTGGTTAAAATTTTTGGTGGTTTCTTGTTCAGTCCATAGGCCTACATCATGTGGCAAACCGGTGAGCATGTGGCTCTATTAGTATAGGAGATGCCTGAAAACATATCACACTTTTCATCATAGTGCTTTTACCAATGCATAAAATGCATGGAGAAGTCATTTCGAATGACTGGTCCTCAGTGTTGTGAGAACGATGACTGGTTAAAATTTTTGGTGGTTTCTTGTTCAGTCCATAGGCCTACATCATGTGGCAAACCGGTGAGCATGTGGCTCTATTAGTATAGGAGATACCTGAAAACATATCACACTTTTCATCATAGTGCTTTTACTAATGCATAAAATGCATGGAGAAGTCATTTCGAATGACTGGTCCTCAGTGTTGTGAGAACGATGACTGGTTAAAATTTTTGGTGGTTTCTTGTTCAGTCCATAGGCCTACATCATGTGGCAAACCGGTGAGCATGTGGCTCTATTAGTATAGGAGATACCTGAAAACATATCACACTTTTCATCATAGTGCTTTTACCAATGCATAAAATGCATGGAGAAGTCATTTCGAATGACTGGTCCTCAGTGTTGTGAGAACGATGACTGGTTAAAATTTTTGGTGGTTTCTTGTTCAGTCCATAGGCCTACATCATGTGGCAAACCGGTGAGCATGTGGCTCTATTAGTATAGGAGATACCTGAAAACATATCACACTTTTCATCATAGTGCTTTTACCAATGCATAAAATGCATGGAGAAGTCATTTCGAATGACTGGTCCTCAGTGTTGTGAGAACGATGACTGGTTAAAATTTTTGGTGGTTTCTTGTTCAGTCCATAGGCCTACATCATGTGGCAAACCGGTGAGCATGTGGCTCTATTAGTATAGGAGATACCTGAAAACATATCACACTTTTCATCATAGTGCTTTTACCAATGCATAAAATGCATGGAGAAGTCATTTCGAATGACTGGTCCTCAGTGTTGTGAGAACGATGACTGGTTAAAATTTTTGGTGGTTTCTTGTTCAGTCCATAGGCCTACATCATGTGGCAAACCGGTGAGCATGTGGCTCTATTAGTATAGGAGATACCTGAAAACATATCACACTTTTCATCATAGTGCTTTTACCAATGCATAAAATGCATGGAGAAGTCATTTCGAATGACTGGTCCTCAGTGTTGTGAGAACGATGACTGGTTAAAATTTTTGGTGGTTTCTTGTTCAGTCCATAGGCCTACATCATGTGGCAAACCGGTGAGCATGTGGCTCTATTAGTATAGGAGATGCCTGAAAACATATCACACTTTTCATCATAGTGCTTTTACCAATGCATAAAATGCATGGAGAAGTCATTTCGAATGACTGGTCCTCAGTGTTGTGAGAACGATGACTGGTTAAAATTTTTGGTGGTTTCTTGTTCAGTCCATAGGCCTACATCATGTGGCAAACCGGTGAGCATGTGGCTCTATTAGTATAGGAGATACCTGAAAACATATCACACTTTTCATCATAGTGCTTTTACCAATGCATAAAATGCATGGAGAAGTCATTTCGAATGACTGGTCCTCAGTGTTGTGAGAACGATGACTGGATAAAATTTTTGGTGGTTTCTTGTTCAGTCCATAGGCCTACATCATGTGGCAAACCGGTGAGCATGTGGCTCTATTAGTATAGGAGATACCTGAAAACATATCACACTTTTCATCATAGTGCTTTTACCAATGCATAAAATGCATGGAGAAGTCATTTCGAATGACTGGTCCTCAGTGTTGTGAGAACGATGACTGGTTAAAATTTTTGGTGGTTTCTTGTTCAGTCCATAGGCCTACATCATGTGGCAAACCGGTGAGCATGTGGCTCTATTAGTATAGGAGATACCTGAAAACATATCACACTTTTCATCATAGTGCTTTTACCAATGCATAAAATGCATGGAGAAGTCATTTCGAATGACTGGTCCTCAGTGTTGTGAGAACGATGACTGGTTAAAATTTTTGGTGGTTTCTTGTTCAGTCCATAGGCCTACATCATGTGGCAAACCGGTGAGCATGTGGCTCTATTAGTATAGGAGATGCCTGAAAACATATCACACTTTTCATCATAGTGATTTTACCAATGCATAAAATGCATGGAGAAGTCATTTCGAATGACTGGTCCTCAGTGTTGTGAGAACGATGACTGGTTAAAATTTTTGGTGGTTTCTTGTTCAGTCCATAGGCCTACATCATGTGGCAAACCGGTGAGCATGTGGCTCTATTAGTATAGGAGATACCTGAAAACATATCACACTTTTCATCATAGTGCTTTTACCAATGCATAAAATGCATGGAGAAGTCATTTCGAATGACTGGTCCTCAGTGTTGTGAGAACGATGACTGGTTAAAATTTTTGGTGGTTTCTTGTTCAGTCCATAGGCCTACATCATGTGGCAAACCGGTGAGCATGTGGCTCTATTAGTATAGGAGATACCTGAAAACATATCACACTTTTCATCATAGTGCTTTTACCAATGCATAAAATGCATGGAGAAGTCATTTCGAATGACTGGTCCTCAGTGTTGTGAGAACGATGACTGGTTAAAATTTTTGGTGGTTTCTGGTTCAGTCCATAGGCCTACATCATGTGGCATACCGGTGAGCATGTGGCTCTATTAGTATAGGAGATACCTGAAAACATATCACACTTTTCATCATAGTGCTTTTACCAATGCATAAAATGCATGGAGAAGTCATTTCGAATGACTGGTCCTCAGTGTTGTGAGAACGATGACTGGTTAAAATTTTTGGTGGTTTCTGGTTCAGTCCATAGGCCTACATCATGTGGCAAACCGGTGAGCATGTGGCTCTATTAGTATAGGAGATACCTGAAAACATATCACACTTTTCATCATAGTGCTTTTACCAATGCATAAAATGCATGGAGAAGTCATTTCGAATGACTGGTCCTCAGTGTTGTGAGAATGATGACTGGTTAAAATTTTTGGTGGTTTCTTGTTCAGTCCATAGGCCTACCTCATGTGGCAAACCGGTGAGCATGTGGCTCTATTAGTATAGGAGATACCTGAAAACATATCACACTTTTCATCATAGTGCTTTTACCAATGCATAAAATGCATGGAGAAGTCATTTCGAATGACTGGTCCTCAGTGTTGTGAGAACGATGACTGGTTAAAATTTTTGGTGGTTTCTTGTTCAGTCCATAGGCCTACATCATGTGGCAAACCGGTGAGCATGTGGCTCTATTAGTATAGGAGATACCTGAAAACATATCACACTTTTCATCATAGTGCTTTTACCAATGCATAAAATGCATGGAGAAGTCATTTCGAATGACTGGTCCTCAGTGTTGTGAGAACGATGACTGGTTAAAATTTTTGGTGGTTTCTTGTTCAGTCCATAGGCCTACATCATGTGGCAAACCGGTGACCATGTGGCTCTATTAGTATAGGAGATACCTGAAAACATATCACACTTTTCATCATAGTGCTTTTACCAATGCATAAAATGCATGGAGAAGTCATTTCGAATGACTGGTCCTCAGTGTTGTGAGAACGATGACTGGTTAAAATTTTTGGTGGTTTCTTGTTCAGTCCATAGGCCTACATCATGTGGCAAACCGGTGAGCATGTGGCTCTATTAGTATAGGAGATACCTGAAAACATATCACACTTTTCATCATAGTGCTTTTACCAATGCATAAAATGCATGGAGAAGTCATTTTGAATGACTGGTCCTCAGTGTTGTGAGAACGATGACTGGTTAAAATTTTTGGTGGTTTCTTGTTCAGTCCATAGGCCTACATCATGTGGCAAACCGGTGAGCATGTGGCTCTATTAGTATAGGAGATACCTGAAAACATATCAACACTTTTCATCATAGTGCTTTTACCAATGCATAAAATGCATGGAGAAGTCATTTCGAATGACTGGTCCTCAGTGTTGTGAGAACGATGACTGGTTAAAATTTTTGGTGGTTTCTTGTTCAGTCCATAGGCCTACATCATGTGGCAAACCGGTGAGCATGTGGCTCTATTAGTATAGGAGATACCTGAAAACATATCACACTTTTCATCATAGTGCTTTTACCAATGCATAAAATGCATGGAGAAGTCATTTCGAATGACTGGTCCTCAGTGTTGTGAGAACGATGACTGGTTAAAATTTTTGGTGGTTTCTTGTTCAGTCCATAGGCCTACATCATGTGGCAAACCGGTGAGCATGTGGCTCTATTAGTATAGGAGATATCTGAAAAACATATCACACTTTTCATCATAGTGCTTTTACCAATGCATAAAATGCATGGAGAAGTCATTTCGAATGACTGGTCCTCAGTGTTGTGAGAACGATGACTGGTTAAAATTTTTGGTGGTTTCTTGTTCAGTCCATAGGCCTACATCATGTGGCAAACCGATGAGCATGTGGCTTATTAGTATAGGAGATACCTGAAAACATATCACACTTTTCATCATAGTGCTTTTACCAATGCATAAAATGCATGGAGAAGTCATTTCGAATGACTGGTCCTCAGTGTTGTGTGAACGATGATTGGTTAAAATTTTTGGTGGTTTCTTGTTCAGTCCATAGGCCTACATCATGTGGCAAACCGGTGAGCATGTGGCTCTATTAGTATAGGAGATACCTGAAAACATATCACACT
This sequence comes from Ranitomeya imitator, assembly GCF_032444005.1. Classification (NCBI taxonomy): domain Eukaryota; kingdom Metazoa; phylum Chordata; class Amphibia; order Anura; family Dendrobatidae; genus Ranitomeya; species Ranitomeya imitator. The sequence goes on from NW_027194133.1 coordinate 17,071, forward strand.
TTTCATCATAGTGCTTTTACCAATGCATAAAATGCATGGAGAAGTCATTTCGAATGACTGGTCCTCAGTGTTGTGAGAACGATGACTGGTTAAAATTTTTGGTGGTTTCTTGTTCAGTCCATAGGCCTACATCATGTGGCAAACCGGTGAGCATGTGGCTCTATTAGTATAGGAGATACCTGAAAACATATCACACTTTTCATCATAGTGCTTTTACCAATGCATAAAATGCATGGAGAAGTCATTTCGAATGACTGGTCCTCAGTGTTGTGAGAACGATGACTGGTTAAAATTTTTGGTGGTTTCTTGTTCAGTCCATAGGCCTACATCATGTGGCAAACCGGTGAGCATGTGGCTCTATTAGTATAGGAGATACCTGAAAACATATCACACTTTTCATCATAGTGCTTTTACCAATGCATAAAATGCATGGAGAAGTCATTTCGAATGACTGGTCCTCAGTGTTGTGAGAACGATGACTGGTTAAAATTTTTGGTGGTTTCTTGTTCAGTCCATAGGCCTACATCATGTGGCAAACCGGTGAGCATGTGGCTCTATTAGTATAGGAGATACCTGAAAACATATCACACTTTTCATCATAGTGCTTTTACCAATGCATAAAATGCATGGAGAAGTCATTTCGAATGACTGGTCCTCAGTGTTGTGAGAACGATGACTGGTTAAAATTTTTGGTGGTTTCTTGTTCAGTCCATAGGCCTACATCATGTGGCAAACCGGTGAGCATGTGGCTCTATTAGTATAGGAGATACCTGAAAACATATCACACTTTTCATCATAGTGCTTTTACCAATGCATAAAATGCATGGAGAAGTCATTTCGAATGACTGGTCCTCAGTGTTGTGAGAACGATGACTGGTTAAAATTTTTGGTGGTTTCTTGTTCAGTCCATAGGCCTACATCATGTGGCAAACCGGTGAGCATGTGGCTCTATTAGTATAGGAGATACCTGAAAACATATCACACTTTTCATCATAGTGCTTTTACCAATGCATAAAATGCATGGAGAAGTCATTTCGAATGACTGGTCCTCAGTGTTGTGAGAACGATGACTGGTTAAAATTTTTGGTGGTTTCTTGTTCAGTCCATAGGCCTACATCATGTGGCAAACCGGTGAGCATGTGGCTCTATTAGTATAGGAGATACCTGAAAACATATCACACTTTTCATCATAGTGCTTTTACCAATGCATAAAATGCATGGAGAAGTCATTTCGAATGACTGGTCCTCAGTGTTGTGAGAACGATGACTGGTTAAAATTTTTGGTGGTTTCTTGTTCAGTCCATAGGCCTACATCATGTGGCAAACCGGTGAGCATGTGGCTCTATTAGTATAGGAGATACCTGAAAACATATCACACTTTTCATCATAGTGCTTTTACCAATGCATAAAATGCATGGAGAAGTCATTTCGAATGACTGGTCCTCAGTGTTGTGAGAACGATGACTGGTTAAAATTTTTGGTGGTTTCTTGTTCAGTCCATAGGCCTACATCATGTGGCAAACCGGTGAGCATGTGGCTCTATTAGTATAGGAGATACCTGAAAACATATCACACTTTTCATCATAGTGCTTTTACCAATGCATAAAATGCATGGAGAAGTCATTTCGAATGACTGGTCCTCAGTGTTGTGAGAACGATGACTGGTTAAAATTTTTGGTGGTTTCTTGTTCAGTCCATAGGCCTACATCATGTGGCAAACCGGTGAGCATGTGGCTCTATTAGTATAGGAGATACCTGAAAACATATCACACTTTTCATCATAGTGCTTTTACCAATGCATAAAATGCATGGAGAAGTCATTTCGAATGACTGGTCCTCAGTGTTGTGAGAACGATGACTGGTTAAAATTTTTGGTGGTTTCTTGTTCAGTCCATAGGCCTACATCATGTGGCAAACCGGTGAGCATGTGGCTCTATTAGTATAGGAGATACCTGAAAACATATCACACTTTTCATCATAGTGCTTTTACCAATGCATAAAATGCATGGAGAAGTCATTTCGAATGACTGGTCCTCAGTGTTGTGAGAACGATGACTGGTTAAAATTTTTGGTGGTTTCTTGTTCAGTCCATAGGCCTACATCATGTGGCAAACCGGTGAGCATGTGGCTCTATTAGTATAGGAGATACCTGAAAACATATCACACTTTTCATCATAGTGCTTTTACCAATGCATAAAATGCATGGAGAAGTCATTTCGAATGACTGGTCCTCAGTGTTGTGAGAACGATGACTGGTTAAAATTTTTGGTGGTTTCTTGTTCAGTCCATAGGCCTACATCATGTGGCAAACCGGTGAGCATGTGGCTCTATTAGTATAGGAGATACCTGAAAACATATCACACTTTTCATCATAGTGCTTTTACCAATGCATAAAATGCATGGAGAAGTCATTTCGAATGACTGGTCCTCAGTGTTGTGAGAACGATGACTGGTTAAAATTTTTGGTGGTTTCTTGTTCAGTCCATAGGCCTACATCATGTGGCAAACCGGTGAGCATGTGGCTCTATTAGTATAGGAGATACCTGAAAACATATCACACTTTTCATCATAGTGCTTTTACCAATGCATAAAATGCATGGAGAAGTCATTTCGAATGACTGGTCCTCAGTGTTGTGAGAACGATGACTGGTTAAAATTTTTGGTGGTTTCTTGTTCAGTCCATAGGCCTACATCATGTGGCAAACCGGTGAGCATGTGGCTCTATTAGTATAGGAGATACCTGAAAACATATCACACTTTTCATCATAGTGCTTTTACCAATGCATAAAATGCATGGAGAAGTCATTTCGAATGACTGGTCCTCAGTGTTGTGAGAACGATGACTGGTTAAAATTTTTGGTGGTTTCTTGTTCAGTCCATAGGCCTACATCATGTGGCAAACCGGTGAGCATGTGGCTCTATTAGTATAGGAGATACCTGAAAACATATCACACTTTTCATCATAGTGCTTTTACCAATGCATAAAATGCATGGAGAAGTCATTTCGAATGACTGGTCCTCAGTGTTGTGAGAACGATGACTGGTTAAAATTTTTGGTGGTTTCTTGTTCAGTCCATAGGCCTACATCATGTGGCAAACCGGTGAGCATGTGGCTCTATTAGTATAGGAGATACCTGAAAACATATCACACTTTTCATCATAGTGCTTTTACCAATGCATAAAATGCATGGAGAAGTCATTTCGAATGACTGGTCCTCAGTGTTGTGAGAACGATGACTGGTTAAAATTTTTGGTGGTTTCTTGTTCAGTCCATAGGCCTACATCATGTGGCAAACCGGTGAGCATGTGGCTCTATTAGTATAGGAGATACCTGAAAACATATCACACTTTTCATCATAGTGCTTTTACCAATGCATAAAATGCATGGAGAAGTCATTTCGAATGACTGGTCCTCAGTGTTGTGAGAACGATGACTGGTTAAAATTTTTGGTGGTTTCTTGTTCAGTCCATAGGCCTACATCATGTGGCAAACCGGTGAGCATGTGGCTCTATTAGTATAGGAGATACCTGAAAACATATCACACTTTTCATCATAGTGCTTTTACCAATGCATAAAATGCATGGAGAAGTCATTTCGAATGACTGGTCCTCAGTGTTGTGAGAACGATGACTGGTTAAAATTTTTGGTGGTTTCTTGTTCAGTCCATAGGCCTACATCATGTGGCAAACCGGTGAGCATGTGGCTCTATTAGTATAGGAGATACCTGAAAACATATCACACTTTTCATCATAGTGCTTTTACCAATGCATAAAATGCATGGAGAAGTCATTTCGAATGACTGGTCCTCAGTGTTGTGAGAACGATGACTGGTTAAAATTTTTGGTGGTTTCTTGTTCAGTCCATAGGCCTACATCATGTGGCAAACCGGTGAGCATGTGGCTCTATTAGTATAGGAGATACCTGAAAACATATCACACTTTTCATCATAGTGCTTTTACCAATGCATAAAATGCATGGAGAAGTCATTTCGAATGACTGGTCCTCAGTGTTGTGAGAACGATGACTGGTTAAAATTTTTGGTGGTTTCTTGTTCAGTCCATAGGCCTACATCATGTGGCAAACCGGTGAGCATGTGGCTCTATTAGTATAGGAGATACCTGAAAACATATCACACTTTTCATCATAGTGCTTTTACCAATGCATAAAATGCATGGAGAAGTCATTTCGAATGACTGGTCCTCAGTGTTGTGAGAACGATGACTGGTTAAAATTTTTGGTGGTTTCTTGTTCAGTCCATAGGCCTACATCATGTGGCAAACCGGTGAGCATGTGGCTCTATTAGTATAGGAGATACCTGAAAACATATCACACTTTTCATCATAGTGCTTTTACCAATGCATAAAATGCATGGAGAAGTCATTTCGAATGACTGGTCCTCAGTGTTGTGAGAACGATGACTGGTTAAAATATTTGGTGGTTTCTTGTTCAGTCCATGGGCCTACATCATGTGGCAAACCGGTGAGCATGTGGCTCTATTAGTATAGGAGATACCTGAAAACATATCACACTTTTCATCATAGTGCTTTTACCAATGCATAAAATGCATGGAGAAGTCATTTCGAATGACTGGTCCTCAGTGTTGTGAGAACGATGACTGGTTAAAATTTTTGGTGGTTTCTTGTTCAGTCCATAGGCCTACATCATGTGGCAAACCGGTGAGCATGTGGCTCTATTAGTATAGGAGATACCTGAAAACATATCACACTTTTCATCATAGTGCTTTTACCAATGCATAAAATACATGGAGAAGTCATTTCGAATGACTGGTCCTCAGTGTTGTGAGAACGATGACTGGTTAAAATTTTTGGTGGTTTCTTGTTCAGTCCATAGGCCTACATCATGTGGCAAACCGGTGAGCATGTGGCTCTATTAGTATAGGAGATACCTGAAAACATATCACACTTTTCATCATAGTGCTTTTACCAATGCATAAAATGCATGGAGAAGTCATTTCGAATGACTGGTCCTCAGTGTTGTGAGAACGATGACTGGTTAAAATTTTTGGTGGTTTCTTGTTCAGTCCATAGGCCTACATCATGTGGCAAACCGGTGAGCATGTGGCTCTATTAGTATAGGAGATACCTGAAAACATATCACACTTTTCATCATAGTGCTTTTACCAATGCATAAAATGCATGGAGAAGTCATTTCGAATGACTGGTCCTCAGTGTTGTGAGAACGATGACTGGTTAAAATTTTTGGTGGTTTCTTGTTCAGTCCATAGGCCTACATCATGTGGCAAACCAGTGAGCATGTGGCTCTATTAGTATAGGAGATACCTGAAAACATATCACACTTTTCATCATAGTGCTTTTACCAATGCATAAAATGCATGGAGAAGTCATTTCGAATGACTGGTCCTCAGTGTTGTGAGAACGATGACTGGTTAAAATTTTTGGTGGTTTCTTGTTCAGTCCATAGGCCTACATCATGTGGCAAACCGGTGAGCATGTGGCTCTATTAGTATAGGAGATACCTGAAAACATATCACACTTTTCATCATAGTGCTTTTACCAATGCATAAAATGCATGGAGAAGTCATTTCGAATGACTGGTCCTCAGTGTTGTGAGAACGATGACTGGTTAAAATTTTTGGTGGTTTCTTGTTCAGTCCATAGGCCTACATCATGTGGCAAACCGGTGAGCATGTGGCTCTATTAGTATAGGAGATACCTGAAAACATATCACACTTTTCATCATAGTGCTTTTACCAATGCATAAAATGCATGGAGAAGTCATTTCGAATGACTGGTCCTCAGTGTTGTGAGAACGATGACTGGTTAAAATTTTTGGTGGTTTCTTGTTCAGTCCATAGGCCTACATCATGTGGCAAACCGGTGAGCATGTGGCTCTATTAGTATAGGAGATACCTGAAAACATATCACACTTTTCATCATAGTGCTTTTACCAATGCATAAAATGCATGGAGAAGTCATTTCGAATGACTAGTCCTCAGTGTTGTGAGAACGATGACTGGTTAAAATTTTTGGTGGTTTCTTGTTCAGTCCATGGGCCTACATCATGTGGCAAACCGGTGAGCATGTGGCTCTATTAGTATAGGAGATACCTGAAAACATATCACACTTTTCATCATAGTGCTTTTACCAATGCATAAAATGCATGGAGAAGTCATTTCGAATGACTAGTCCTCAGTGTTGTGAGAACGATGACTGGTTAAAATTTTTGGTGGTTTCTTGTTCAGTCCATGGGCCTACATCATGTGGCAAACCGGTGAGCATGTGGCTCTATTAGTATAGGAGATACCTGAAAACATATCACACTTTTCATCATAGTGCTTTTACCAATGCATAAAATGCATGGAGAAGTCATTTCGAATGACTGGTCCTCAGTGTTGTGAGAACGATGACTGGTTAAAATTTTTGGTGGTTTCTTGTTCAGTCCATAGGCCTACATCATGTGGCAAACCGGTGAGCATGTGGCTCTATTAGTATAGGAGATACCTGAAAACATATCACACTTTTCATCACAGTGCTTTTACCAATGCATAAAATGCATGGAGAAGTCATTTCGAATGACTGGTCCTCAGTGTTGTGAGAACGATGACTGGTTAAAATTTTTGGTGGTTTCTTGTTCAGTCCATAGGCCTACATCATGTGGCAAACCGGTGAGCATGTGGCTCTATTAGTATAGGAGATACCTGAAAACATATCACACTTTTCATCATAGTGCTTTTACCAATGCATAAAATGCATGGAGAAGTCATTTCGAATGACTGGTCCTCAGTGTTGTGAGAACGATGACTGGTTAAAATTTTTGGTGGTTTCTTGTTCAGTCCATAGGCCTACATCATGTGGCAAACCGGTGAGCATGTGGCTCTATTAGTATAGGAGATACCTGAAAACATATCACACTTTTCATCATAGTGCTTTCACCAATGTATAAAATGCATGGAGAAGTCATTTCGAATGACTGGTCCTCAGTGTTGTGAGAACGATGACTGGTTAAAATTTTTGGTGGTTTCTTGTTCAGTCCATAGGCCTACATCATGTGGCAAACCGGTGAGCATGTGGCTCTATTAGTATAGGAGATACCTGAAAACATATCACACTTTTCATCATAGTGCTTTTACCAATGCATAAAATGCATGGAGAAGTCATTTCGAATGACTGGTCCTCAGTGTTGTGAGAACGATGACTGGTTAAAATTTTTGGTGGTTTCTTGTTCAGTCCATAGGCCTACATCATGTGGCAAACCGGTGAGCATGTGGCTCTATTAGTATAGGAGATACCTGAAAACATATCACACTTTTCATCATAGTGCTTTTACCAATGCATAAAATGCATGGAGAAGTCATTTCGAATGACTGGTCCTCAGTGTTGTGAGAACGATGACTGGTTAAAATTTTTGGTGGTTTCTTGTTCAGTCCATAGGCCTACATCATGTGGCAAACCGGTGAGCATGTGGCTCTATTAGTATAGGAGATACCTGAAAACATATCACACTTTTCATCATAGTGCTTTTACCAATGCATAAAATGCATGGAGAAGTCATTTCGAATGACTGGTCCTCAGTGTTGTGAGAACGATGACTGGTTAAAATTTTTGGTGGTTTCTTGTTCAGTCCATAGGCCTACATCATGTGGCAAACCGGTGAGCATGTGGCTCTATTAGTATAGGGAGATACCTGAAAACATATCACACTTTTCATCATAGTGCTTTTACCAATGCATAAAATGCATGGAGAAGTCATTTCGAATGACTGGTCCTCAGTGTTGTGAGAACGATGACTGGTTAAAATTTTTGGTGGTTTCTTGTTCAGTCCATAGGCCTACATCATGTGGCAAACCGGTGAGCATGTGGGTCTATTAGTATAGGAGATACCTGAAAACATATCACACTTTTCATCATAGTGCTTTACCAATGCATAAAATGCATGGAGAAGTCATTTCGAATGACTGGTCCTCAGTGTTGTGAGAACGATGACTGGTTAAAATTTTTGGTGGTTTCTTGTTCAGTCCATAGGCCTACATCATGTGACAAACCGTGAGCATGTGGCTCTATTAGTATAGGGAGATACCTGAAAACATATCACACTTTTCATCATAGTGCTTTTACCAATGCAGAAAATGCATGGAGAAGTCATTTCGAATGACTGGTCCTCAGTGTTGTGAGAATGATGACTGGTTAAAATTTTTGGTGGTTTCTTGTTCAGTCCATAGGCCTACATCATGTGGCAAACCGGTGAGCATGTGGCTCTATTAGTATAGGAGATACCTGAAAACATATCACACTTTTCATCATAGTGCTTTTACCAATGCATAAAATGCATGGAGAAGTCATTTCGAATGACTGGTCCTCAGTGTTGTGAGAACGATGACTGGTTAAAATTTTTGGTCGTTTCTTGTTCAGTCCATAGGCCTACATCATGTGGCAAACCGGTGAGCATGTGGCTCTATTAGTTTAGGAGATACCTGAAAACATATCACACTTTTCATCATAGTGCTTTTACCAATGCATAAAATGCATGGAGAAGTCATTTCGAATGACTGGTCCTCAGTGTTGTGAGAACGATGACTGGTTAAAATTTTTGGTGGTTTCTTGTTCAGTCCATAGGCCTACATCATGTGGCAAACCGGTGAGCATGTGGCTCTATTAGTATAGGAGATACCTGAAAACATATCACACTTTTCATCATAGTGCTTTTACCAATGCATAAAATGCATGGAGAAGTCATTTCGAATGACTGGTCCTCAGTGTTGTGAGAACGATGACTGGTTAAAATTTTGGTGTTTCTTGTTCAGTCCATAGGCCTACATCATGTGGCAAACCAGTGAGCATGTGGCTCTATTAGTATAGGAGATACCTGAAAACATATCACACTTTTCATCATAGTGCTTTTACCAATGCATAAAATGCATGGAGAAGTCATTTCGAATGACTGGTCCTCAGTGTTGTGAGAACGATGACTGGTTAAAATTTTTGGTGGTTTCTTGTTCAGTCCATAGGCCTACATCATGTGGCAAACCGGTGAGCATGTGGCTCTATTAGTATAGGAGATACCTGAAAACATATCACACTTTTCATCATAGTGCTTTTACCAATGCATAAAATGCATGGAGAAGTCATTTCGAATGACTGGTCCTCAGTGTTGTGAGAACGATGACTGGTTAAAATTTTTGGTGGTTTCTTGTTCAGTCCATAGGCCTACATCATGTGGCAAACCGGTGAGCATGTGGCTCTATTAGTATAGGAGATACCTGAAAACATATCACACTTTTCATCATAGTGCTTTTACCAATGCATAAAATGCATGGAGAAGTCATTTCGAATGACTAGTCCTCAGTGTTGTGAGAACGATGACTGGTTAAAATTTTTGGTGGTTTCTTGTTCAGTCCATGGGCCTACATCATGTGGCAAACCGGTGAGCATGTGGCTCTATTAGTATAGGAGATACCTGAAAACATATCACACTTTTCATCATAGTGCTTTTACCAATTGCATAAAATGCATGGAGAAGTCATTTCGAATGACTGGTCCTCAGTGTTGTGAGAACGATGACTGGTTAAAATTTTTGGTGGTTTCTTGTTCAGTCCATAGGCCTACATCATGTGGCAAACCGGTGAGCATGTGGCTCTATTAGTATAGGAGATACCTGAAAACATATCACACTTTTCATCACAGTGCTTTTACCAATGCATAAAATGCATGGAGAAGTCATTTCGAATGACTGGTCCTCAGTGTTGTGAGAACGATGACTGGTTAAAATTTTTGGTGGTTTCTTGTTCAGTCCATAGGCCTACATCATGTGGCAAACCGGTGAGCATGTGGCTCTATTAGTATAGGAGATACCTGAAAACATATCACACTTTTCATCATAGTGCTTTTACCAATGCATAAAATGCATGGAGAAGTCATTTCGAATGACTGGTCCTCAGTGTTGTGAGAACGATGACTGGTTAAAATTTTTGGTGGTTTCTTGTTCAGTCCATAGGCCTACATCATGTGGCAAACCGGTGAGCATGTGGCTCTATTAGTATAGGAGATACCTGAAAACATATCACACTTTTCATCATAGTGCTTTTACCAATGCATAAAATGCATGGAGAAGTCATTTCGAATGACTGGTCCTCAGTGTTGTGAGTACGATGACTGGTTAAAATTTTTGGTGGTTTCTTGTTCAGTCCATAGGCCTACATCATGTGGCAAACCGGTGAGCATGTGGCTCTATTAGTATAGGAGATACCTGAAAACATATCACACTTTTCATCATAGTGCTTTTACCAATGCATAAAATGCATGGAGAAGTCATTTCGAATGACTGGTCCTCAGTGTTGTGAGAACGATGACTGGTTAAAATTTTTGGTGGTTTCTTGTTCAGTCCATAGGCCTACATCATGTGGCAAACCGGTGAGCATGTGGCTCTATTAGTATAGGAGATACCTGAAAACATATCACACTTTTCATCATAGTGCTTTTACCAATGCATAAAATGCATGGAGAAGTCATTTCGAATGACTGGTCCTCAGTGTTGTGAGAACGATGACTGGTTAAAATTTTTGGTGGTTTCTTGTTCAGTCCATAGGCCTACATCATGTGGCAAACCGGTGAGCATGTGGCTCTATTAGTATAGGAGATACCTGAAAACATATCACACTTTTCATCATAGTGCTTTTACCAATGCATAAAATGCATGGAGAAGTCATTTCGAATGACTGGTCCTCAGTGTTGTGAGAACGATGACTGGTTAAAATTTTTGGTGGTTTCTTGTTCAGTCCATAGGCCTACATCATGTGGCAAACCAGGTGAGCATGTGGCTCTATTAGTATAGGCAGATACCTGAAAACATATCACACTTTTCATCATAGTGCTTTTACCAATGCATAAAATGCATGGAGAAGTCATTTCGAATGACTGGTCCTCAGTGTTGTGAGAACGATGACTGGTTAAAATTTTTGGTGGTTTCTTGTTCAGTCCATAGGCCTACATCATGTGGCAAACCGGTGAGCATGTGGCTCTATTAGTATAGGAGATACCTGAAAACATATCACACTTTTCATCATAGTGCTTTTACCAATGCATAAAATGCATGGAGAAGTCATTTCGAATGACTGGTCCTCAGTGTTGTGAGAACGATGACTGGTTAAAATTTTTGGTGGTTTCTTGTTCAGTCCATAGGCCTACATCATGTGGCAAACCGGTGAGCATGTGGCTCTATTAGTATAGGAGATACCTGAAAACATATCACACTTTTCATCATAGTGCTTTTACCAATGCATAAAATGCATGGAGAAGTCATTTCGAATGACTGGTCCTCAGTGTTGTGAGAACGATGACTGGTTAAAATTTTTGGTGGTTTCTTGTTCAGTCCATAGGCCTACATCATGTGGCAAACCGGTGAGCATGTGGCTCTATTAGTATAGGAGATACCTGAAAACATATCACACTTTTCATCATAGTGCTTTTACCAATGCATAAAATGCATGGAGAAGTCATTTCGAATGACTGGTCCTCAGTGTTGTGAGAACGATGACTGGTTAAAATTTTTGGTGGTTTCTTGTTCAGTCCATAGGCCTACATCATGTGGCAAACCGGTGAGCATGTGGCTCTATTAGTATAGGAGATACCTGAAAACATATCACACTTTTCATCATAGTGCTTTTACCAATGCATAAAATGCATGGAGAAGTCATTTCGAATGACTGGTCCTCAGTGTTGTGAGAACGATGACTGGTTAAAATTTTTGGTGGTTTCTTGTTCAGTCCATAGGCCTACATCATGTGGCAAACCGGTGAGCATGTGGCTCTATTAGTATAGGAGATACCTGAAAACATATCACACTTTTCATCATAGTGCTTTTACCAATGCATAAAATGCATGGAGAAGTCATTTCGAATGACTGGTCCTCAGTGTTGTGAGAACGATGACTGGTTAAAATTTTTGGTGGTTTCTTGTTCAGTCCATAGGCCTACATCATGTGGCAAACCGGTGAGCATGTGGCTCTATTAGTATAGGAGATACCTGAAAACATATCACACTTTTCATCATAGTGCTTTTACCAATGCATAAAATGCATGGAGAAGTCATTTCGAATGACTGGTCCTCAGTGTTGTGAGAACGATGACTGGTTAAAATTTTTGGTGGTTTCTTGTTCAGTCCATAGGCCTACATCATGTGGCAAACCGGTGAGCATGTGGCTCTATTAGTATAGGAGATACCTGAAAACATATCACACTTTTCATCATAGTGCTTTTACCAATGCATAAAATGCATGGAGAAGTCATTTCGAATGACTGGTCCTCAGTGTTGTGAGAACGATGACTGGTTAAAATTTTTGGTGGTTTCTTGTTCAGTCCATAGGCCTACATCATGTGGCAAACCGGTGAGCATGTGGCTCTATTAGTATAGGAGATACCTGAAAACATATCACACTTTTCATCATAGTGCTTTTACCAATGCATAAAATGCATGGAGAAGTCATTTCGAATGACTGGTCCTCAGTGTTGTGAGAACGATGACTGGTTAAAATTTTTGGTGGTTTCTTGTTCAGTCCATAGGCCTACATCATGTGGCAAACCGGTGAGCATGTGGCTCTATTAGTATAGGAGATACCTGAAAACATATCACACTTTTCATCATAGTGCTTTTACCAATGCATAAAATGCATGGAGAAGTCATTTCGAATGACTGGTCCTCAGTGTTGTGAGAACGATGACTGGTTAAAATTTTTGGTGGTTTCTTGTTCAGTCCATAGGCCTACATCATGTGGCAAACCGGTGAGCATGTGGCTCTATTAGTATAGGAGATACCTGAAAACATATCACACTTTTCATCATAGTGCTTTTACCAATGCATAAAATGCATGGAGAAGTCATTTCGAATGACTGGTCCTCAGTGTTGTGAGAACGATGACTGGTTAAAATTTTTGGTGGTTTCTTGTTCAGTCCATAGGCCTACATCATGTGGCAAACCGGTGAGCATGTGGCTCTATTAGTATAGGAGATACCTGAAAACATATCACACTTTTCATCATAGTGCTTTTACCAATGCATAAAATGCATGGAGAAGTCATTTCGAATGACTGGTCCTCAGTGTTGTGAGAACGATGACTGGTTAAAATTTTTGGTGGTTTCTTGTTCAGTCCATAGGCCTACATCATGTGGCAAACCGGTGAGCATGTGGCTCTATTAGTATAGGAGATACCTGAAAACATATCACACTTTTCATCATAGTGCTTTTACCAATGCATAAAATGCATGGAGAAGTCATTTCGAATGACTGGTCCTCAGTGTTGTGAGAACGATGACTGGTTAAAATTTTTGGTGGTTTCTTGTTCAGTCCATAGGCCTACATCATGTGGCAAACCGGTGAGCATGTGGCTCTATTAGTATAGGAGATACCTGAAAACATATCACACTTTTCATCATAGTGCTTTTACCAATGCATAAAATGCATGGAGAAGTCATTTCGAATGACTGGTCCTCAGTGTTGTGAGAACGATGACTGGTTAAAATTTTTGGTGGTTTCTTGTTCAGTCCATAGGCCTACATCATGTGGCAAACCGGTGAGCATGTGGCTCTATTAGTATAGGAGATACCTGAAAACATATCACACTTTTCATCATAGTGCTTTTACCAATGCATAAAATGCATGGAGAAGTCATTTCGAATGACTGGTCCTCAGTGTTGTGAGAACGATGACTGGTTAAAATTTTTGGTGGTTTCTTGTTCAGTCCATAGGCCTACATCATGTGGCAAACCGGTGAGCATGTGGCTCTATTAGTATAGGAGATACCTGAAAACATATCACACTTTTCATCATAGTGCTTTTACCAATGCATAAAATGCATGGAGAAGTCATTTCGAATGACTGGTCCTCAGTGTTGTGAGAACGATGACTGGTTAAAATTTTTGGTGGTTTCTTGTTCAGTCCATAGGCCTACATCATGTGGCAAACCGGTGAGCATGTGGCTCTATTAGTATAGGAGATACCTGAAAACATATCACACTTTTCATCATAGTGCTTTTACCAATGCATAAAATGCATGGAGAAGTCATTTCGAATGACTGGTCCTCAGTGTTGTGAGAACGATGACTGGTTAAAATTTTTGGTGGTTTCTTGTTCAGTCCATAGGCCTACATCATGTGGCAAACCGGTGAGCATGTGGCTCTATTAGTATAGGAGATACCTGAAAACATATCACACTTTTCATCATAGTGCTTTTACCAATGCATAAAATGCATGGAGAAGTCATTTCGAATGACTGGTCCTCAGTGTTGTGAGAACGATGACTGGTTAAAATTTTTGGTGGTTTCTTGTTCAGTCCATAGGCCTACATCATGTGGCAAACCGGTGAGCATGTGGCTCTATTAGTATAGGAGATACCTGAAAACATATCACACTTTTCATCATAGTGCTTTTACCAATGCATAAAATGCATGGAGAAGTCATTTCGAATGACTGGTCCTCAGTGTTGTGAGAACGATGACTGGTTAAAATTTTTGGTGGTTTCTTGTTCAGTCCATAGGCCTACATCATGTGGCAAACCGGTGAGCATGTGGCTCTATTAGTATAGGAGATACCTGAAAACATATCACACTTTTCATCATAGTGCTTTTACCAATGCATAAAATGCATGGAGAAGTCATTTCGAATGACTGGTCCTCAGTGTTGTGAGAACGATGACTGGTTAAAATTTTTGGTGGTTTCTTGTTCAGTCCATAGGCCTACATCATGTGGCAAACCGGTGAGCATGTGGCTCTATTAGTATAGGAGATACCTGAAAACATATCACACTTTTCATCATAGTGCTTTTACCAATGCATAAAATGCATGGAGAAGTCATTTCGAATGACTGGTCCTCAGTGTTGTGAGAACGATGACTGGTTAAAATTTTTGGTGGTTTCTTGTTCAGTCCATAGGCCTACATCATGTGGCAAACCGGTGAGCATGTGGCTCTATTAGTATAGGAGATACCTGAAAACATATCACACTTTTCATCATAGTGCTTTTACCAATGCATAAAATGCATGGAGAAGTCATTTCGAATGACTGGTCCTCAGTGTTGTGAGAACGATGACTGGTTAAAATTTTTGGTGGTTTCTTGTTCAGTCCATAGGCCTACATCATGTGGCAAACCGGTGAGCATGTGGCTCTATTAGTATAGGAGATACCTGAAAACATATCACACTTTTCATCATAGTGCTTTTACCAATGCATAAAATGCATGGAGAAGTCATTTCGAATGACTGGTCCTCAGTGTTGTGAGAACGATGACTGGTTAAAATTTTTGGTGGTTTCTTGTTCAGTCCATAGGCCTACATCATGTGGCAAACCGGTGAGCATGTGGCTCTATTAGTATAGGAGATACCTGAAAACATATCACACTTTTCATCATAGTGCTTTTACCAATGCATAAAATGCATGGAGAAGTCATTTCGAATGACTGGTCCTCAGTGTTGTGAGAACGATGACTGGTTAAAATTTTTGGTGGTTTCTTGTTCAGTCCATAGGCCTACATCATGTGGCAAACCGGTGAGCATGTGGCTCTATTAGTATAGGAGATACCTGAAAACATATCACACTTTTCATCATAGTGCTTTTACCAATGCATAAAATGCATGGAGAAGTCATTTCGAATGACTGGTCCTCAGTGTTGTGAGAACGATGACTGGTTAAAATTTTTGGTGGTTTCTTGTTCAGTCCATAGGCCTACATCATGTGGCAAACCGGTGAGCATGTGGCTCTATTAGTATAGGAGATACCTGAAAACATATCACACTTTTCATCATAGTGCTTTTACCAATGCATAAAATGCATGGAGAAGTCATTTCGAATGACTGGTCCTCAGTGTTGTGAGAACGATGACTGGTTAAAATTTTTGGTGGTTTCTTGTTCAGTCCATAGGCCTACATCATGTGGCAAACCGGTGAGCATGTGGCTCTATTAGTATAGGAGATACCTGAAAACATATCACACTTTTCATCATAGTGCTTTTACCAATGCATAAAATGCATGGAGAAGTCATTTCGAATGACTGGTCCTCAGTGTTGTGAGAACGATGACTGGTTAAAATTTTTGGTGGTTTCTTGTTCAGTCCATAGGCCTACATCATGTGGCAAACCGGTGAGCATGTGGCTCTATTAGTATAGGAGATACCTGAAAACATATCACACTTTTCATCATAGTGCTTTTACCAATGCATAAAATGCATGGAGAAGTCATTTCGAATGACTGGTCCTCAGTGTTGTGAGAACGATGACTGGTTAAAATTTTTGGTGGTTTCTTGTTCAGTCCATAGGCCTACATCATGTGGCAAACCGGTGAGCATGTGGCTCTATTAGTATAGGAGATACCTGAAAACATATCACACTTTTCATCATAGTGCTTTTACCAATGCATAAAATGCATGGAGAAGTCATTTCGAATGACTGGTCCTCAGTGTTGTGAGAACGATGACTGGTTAAAATTTTTGGTGGTTTCTTGTTCAGTCCATAGGCCTACATCATGTGGCAAACCGGTGAGCATGTGGCTCTATTAGTATAGGAGATACCTGAAAACATATCACACTTTTCATCATAGTGCTTTTACCAATGCATAAAATGCATGGAGAAGTCATTTCGAATGACTGGTCCTCAGTGTTGTGAGAACGATGACTGGTTAAAATTTTTGGTGGTTTCTTGTTCAGTCCATAGGCCTACATCATGTGGCAAACCGGTGAGCATGTGGCTCTATTAGTATAGGAGATACCTGAAAACATATCACACTTTTCATCATAGTGCTTTTACCAATGCATAAAATGCATGGAGAAGTCATTTCGAATGACTGGTCCTCAGTGTTGTGAGAACGATGACTGGTTAAAATTTTTGGTGGTTTCTTGTTCAGTCCATAGGCCTACATCATGTGGCAAACCGGTGAGCATGTGGCTCTATTAGTATAGGAGATACCTGAAAACATATCACACTTTTCATCATAGTGCTTTTACCAATGCATAAAATGCATGGAGAAGTCATTTCGAATGACTGGTCCTCAGTGTTGTGAGAACGATGACTGGTTAAAATTTTTGGTGGTTTCTTGTTCAGTCCATAGGCCTACATCATGTGGCAAACCGGTGAGCATGTGGCTCTATTAGTATAGGAGATACCTGAAAACATATCACACTTTTCATCATAGTGCTTTTACCAATGCATAAAATGCATGGAGAAGTCATTTCGAATGACTGGTCCTCAGTGTTGTGAGAACGATGACTGGTTAAAATTTTTGGTGGTTTCTTGTTCAGTCCATAGGCCTACATCATGTGGCAAACCGGTGAGCATGTGGCTCTATTAGTATAGGAGATACCTGAAAACATATCACACTTTTCATCATAGTGCTTTTACCAATGCATAAAATGCATGGAGAAGTCATTTCGAATGACTGGTCCTCAGTGTTGTGAGAACGATGACTGGTTAAAATTTTTGGTGGTTTCTTGTTCAGTCCATAGGCCTACATCATGTGGCAAACCGGTGAGCATGTGGCTCTATTAGTATAGGAGATACCTGAAAACATATCACACTTTTCATCATAGTGCTTTTACCAATGCATAAAATGCATGGAGAAGTCATTTCGAATGACTGGTCCTCAGTGTTGTGAGAACGATGACTGGTTAAAATTTTTGGTGGTTTCTTGTTCAGTCCATAGGCCTACATCATGTGGCAAACCGGTGAGCATGTGGCTCTATTAGTATAGGAGATACCTGA
Source organism: Ranitomeya imitator (assembly GCF_032444005.1). NCBI lineage: Eukaryota > Metazoa > Chordata > Amphibia > Anura > Dendrobatidae > Ranitomeya > Ranitomeya imitator. Next base: position 34,788 of record NW_027194133.1, read on the forward strand.
AAACATATCACACTTTTCATCATAGTGCTTTTACCAATGCATAAAATGCATGGAGAAGTCATTTCGAATGACTGGTCCTCAGTGTTGTGAGAACGATGACTGGTTAAAATTTTTGGTGGTTTCTTGTTCAGTCCATAGGCCTACATCATGTGGCAAACCGGTGAGCATGTGGCTCTATTAGTATAGGAGATACCTGAAAACATATCACACTTTTCATCATAGTGCTTTTACCAATGCATAAAATGCATGGAGAAGTCATTTCGAATGACTGGTCCTCAGTGTTGTGAGAACGATGACTGGTTAAAATTTTTGGTGGTTTCTTGTTCAGTCCATAGGCCTACATCATGTGGCAAACCGGTGAGCATGTGGCTCTATTAGTATAGGAGATACCTGAAAACATATCACACTTTTCATCATAGTGCTTTTACCAATGCATAAAATGCATGGAGAAGTCATTTCGAATGACTGGTCCTCAGTGTTGTGAGAACGATGACTGGTTAAAATTTTTGGTGGTTTCTTGTTCAGTCCATAGGCCTACATCATGTGGCAAACCGGTGAGCATGTGGCTCTATTAGTATAGGAGATACCTGAAAACATATCACACTTTTCATCATAGTGCTTTTACCAATGCATAAAATGCATGGAGAAGTCATTTCGAATGACTGGTCCTCAGTGTTGTGAGAACGATGACTGGTTAAAATTTTTGGTGGTTTCTTGTTCAGTCCATAGGCCTACATCATGTGGCAAACCGGTGAGCATGTGGCTCTATTAGTATAGGAGATACCTGAAAACATATCACACTTTTCATCATAGTGCTTTTACCAATGCATAAAATGCATGGAGAAGTCATTTCGAATGACTGGTCCTCAGTGTTGTGAGAACGATGACTGGTTAAAATTTTTGGTGGTTTCTTGTTCAGTCCATAGGCCTACATCATGTGGCAAACCGGTGAGCATGTGGCTCTATTAGTATAGGAGATACCTGAAAACATATCACACTTTTCATCATAGTGCTTTTACCAATGCATAAAATGCATGGAGAAGTCATTTCGAATGACTGGTCCTCAGTGTTGTGAGAACGATGACTGGTTAAAATTTTTGGTGGTTTCTTGTTCAGTCCATAGGCCTACATCATGTGGCAAACCGGTGAGCATGTGGCTCTATTAGTATAGGAGATACCTGAAAACATATCACACTTTTCATCATAGTGCTTTTACCAATGCATAAAATGCATGGAGAAGTCATTTCGAATGACTGGTCCTCAGTGTTGTGAGAACGATGACTGGTTAAAATTTTTGGTGGTTTCTTGTTCAGTCCATAGGCCTACATCATGTGGCAAACCGGTGAGCATGTGGCTCTATTAGTATAGGAGATACCTGAAAACATATCACACTTTTCATCATAGTGCTTTTACCAATGCATAAAATGCATGGAGAAGTCATTTCGAATGACTGGTCCTCAGTGTTGTGAGAACGATGACTGGTTAAAATTTTTGGTGGTTTCTTGTTCAGTCCATAGGCCTACATCATGTGGCAAACCGGTGAGCATGTGGCTCTATTAGTATAGGAGATACCTGAAAACATATCACACTTTTCATCATAGTGCTTTTACCAATGCATAAAATGCATGGAGAAGTCATTTCGAATGACTGGTCCTCAGTGTTGTGAGAACGATGACTGGTTAAAATTTTTGGTGGTTTCTTGTTCAGTCCATAGGCCTACATCATGTGGCAAACCGGTGAGCATGTGGCTCTATTAGTATAGGAGATACCTGAAAACATATCACACTTTTCATCATAGTGCTTTTACCAATGCATAAAATGCATGGAGAAGTCATTTCGAATGACTGGTCCTCAGTGTTGTGAGAACGATGACTGGTTAAAATTTTTGGTGGTTTCTTGTTCAGTCCATAGGCCTACATCATGTGGCAAACCGGTGAGCATGTGGCTCTATTAGTATAGGAGATACCTGAAAACATATCACACTTTTCATCATAGTGCTTTTACCAATGCATAAAATGCATGGAGAAGTCATTTCGAATGACTGGTCCTCAGTGTTGTGAGAACGATGACTGGTTAAAATTTTTGGTGGTTTCTTGTTCAGTCCATAGGCCTACATCATGTGGCAAACCGGTGAGCATGTGGCTCTATTAGTATAGGAGATACCTGAAAACATATCACACTTTTCATCATAGTGCTTTTACCAATGCATAAAATGCATGGAGAAGTCATTTCGAATGACTGGTCCTCAGTGTTGTGAGAACGATGACTGGTTAAAATTTTTGGTGGTTTCTTGTTCAGTCCATAGGCCTACATCATGTGGCAAACCGGTGAGCATGTGGCTCTATTAGTATAGGAGATACCTGAAAACATATCACACTTTTCATCATAGTGCTTTTACCAATGCATAAAATGCATGGAGAAGTCATTTCGAATGACTGGTCCTCAGTGTTGTGAGAACGATGACTGGTTAAAATTTTTGGTGGTTTCTTGTTCAGTCCATAGGCCTACATCATGTGGCAAACCGGTGAGCATGTGGCTCTATTAGTATAGGAGATACCTGAAAACATATCACACTTTTCATCATAGTGCTTTTACCAATGCATAAAATGCATGGAGAAGTCATTTCGAATGACTGGTCCTCAGTGTTGTGAGAACGATGACTGGTTAAAATTTTTGGTGGTTTCTTGTTCAGTCCATAGGCCTACATCATGTGGCAAACCGGTGAGCATGTGGCTCTATTAGTATAGGAGATACCTGAAAACATATCACACTTTTCATCATAGTGCTTTTACCAATGCATAAAATGCATGGAGAAGTCATTTCGAATGACTGGTCCTCAGTGTTGTGAGAACGATGACTGGTTAAAATTTTTGGTGGTTTCTTGTTCAGTCCATAGGCCTACATCATGTGGCAAACCGGTGAGCATGTGGCTCTATTAGTATAGGAGATACCTGAAAACATATCACACTTTTCATCATAGTGCTTTTACCAATGCATAAAATGCATGGAGAAGTCATTTCGAATGACTGGTCCTCAGTGTTGTGAGAACGATGACTGGTTAAAATTTTTGGTGGTTTCTTGTTCAGTCCATAGGCCTACATCATGTGGCAAACCGGTGAGCATGTGGCTCTATTAGTATAGGAGATACCTGAAAACATATCACACTTTTCATCATAGTGCTTTTACCAATGCATAAAATGCATGGAGAAGTCATTTCGAATGACTGGTCCTCAGTGTTGTGAGAACGATGACTGGTTAAAATTTTTGGTGGTTTCTTGTTCAGTCCATAGGCCTACATCATGTGGCAAACCGGTGAGCATGTGGCTCTATTAGTATAGGAGATACCTGAAAACATATCACACTTTTCATCATAGTGCTTTTACCAATGCATAAAATGCATGGAGAAGTCATTTCGAATGACTGGTCCTCAGTGTTGTGAGAACGATGACTGGTTAAAATTTTTGGTGGTTTCTTGTTCAGTCCATAGGCCTACATCATGTGGCAAACCGGTGAGCATGTGGCTCTATTAGTATAGGAGATACCTGAAAACATATCACACTTTTCATCATAGTGCTTTTACCAATGCATAAAATGCATGGAGAAGTCATTTCGAATGACTGGTCCTCAGTGTTGTGAGAACGATGACTGGTTAAAATTTTTGGTGGTTTCTTGTTCAGTCCATAGGCCTACATCATGTGGCAAACCGGTGAGCATGTGGCTCTATTAGTATAGGAGATACCTGAAAACATATCACACTTTTCATCATAGTGCTTTTACCAATGCATAAAATGCATGGAGAAGTCATTTCGAATGACTGGTCCTCAGTGTTGTGAGAACGATGACTGGTTAAAATTTTTGGTGGTTTCTTGTTCAGTCCATAGGCCTACATCATGTGGCAAACCGGTGAGCATGTGGCTCTATTAGTATAGGAGATACCTGAAAACATATCACACTTTTCATCATAGTGCTTTTACCAATGCATAAAATGCATGGAGAAGTCATTTCGAATGACTGGTCCTCAGTGTTGTGAGAACGATGACTGGTTAAAATTTTTGGTGGTTTCTTGTTCAGTCCATAGGCCTACATCATGTGGCAAACCGGTGAGCATGTGGCTCTATTAGTATAGGAGATACCTGAAAACATATCACACTTTTCATCATAGTGCTTTTACCAATGCATAAAATGCATGGAGAAGTCATTTCGAATGACTGGTCCTCAGTGTTGTGAGAACGATGACTGGTTAAAATTTTTGGTGGTTTCTTGTTCAGTCCATAGGCCTACATCATGTGGCAAACCGGTGAGCATGTGGCTCTATTAGTATAGGAGATACCTGAAAACATATCACACTTTTCATCATAGTGCTTTTACCAATGCATAAAATGCATGGAGAAGTCATTTCGAATGACTGGTCCTCAGTGTTGTGAGAACGATGACTGGTTAAAATTTTTGGTGGTTTCTTGTTCAGTCCATAGGCCTACATCATGTGGCAAACCGGTGAGCATGTGGCTCTATTAGTATAGGAGATACCTGAAAACATATCACACTTTTCATCATAGTGCTTTTACCAATGCATAAAATGCATGGAGAAGTCATTTCGAATGACTGGTCCTCAGTGTTGTGAGAACGATGACTGGTTAAAATTTTTGGTGGTTTCTTGTTCAGTCCATAGGCCTACATCATGTGGCAAACCGGTGAGCATGTGGCTCTATTAGTATAGGAGATACCTGAAAACATATCACACTTTTCATCATAGTGCTTTTACCAATGCATAAAATGCATGGAGAAGTCATTTCGAATGACTGGTCCTCAGTGTTGTGAGAACGATGACTGGTTAAAATTTTTGGTGGTTTCTTGTTCAGTCCATAGGCCTACATCATGTGGCAAACCGGTGAGCATGTGGCTCTATTAGTATAGGAGATACCTGAAAACATATCACACTTTTCATCATAGTGCTTTTACCAATGCATAAAATGCATGGAGAAGTCATTTCGAATGACTGGTCCTCAGTGTTGTGAGAACGATGACTGGTTAAAATTTTTGGTGGTTTCTTGTTCAGTCCATAGGCCTACATCATGTGGCAAACCGGTGAGCATGTGGCTCTATTAGTATAGGAGATACCTGAAAACATATCACACTTTTCATCATAGTGCTTTTACCAATGCATAAAATGCATGGAGAAGTCATTTCGAATGACTGGTCCTCAGTGTTGTGAGAACGATGACTGGTTAAAATTTTTGGTGGTTTCTTGTTCAGTCCATAGGCCTACATCATGTGGCAAACCGGTGAGCATGTGGCTCTATTAGTATAGGAGATACCTGAAAACATATCACACTTTTCATCATAGTGCTTTTACCAATGCATAAAATGCATGGAGAAGTCATTTCGAATGACTGGTCCTCAGTGTTGTGAGAACGATGACTGGTTAAAATTTTTGGTGGTTTCTTGTTCAGTCCATAGGCCTACATCATGTGGCAAACCGGTGAGCATGTGGCTCTATTAGTATAGGAGATACCTGAAAACATATCACACTTTTCATCATAGTGCTTTTACCAATGCATAAAATGCATGGAGAAGTCATTTCGAATGACTGGTCCTCAGTGTTGTGAGAACGATGACTGGTTAAAATTTTTGGTGGTTTCTTGTTCAGTCCATAGGCCTACATCATGTGGCAAACCGGTGAGCATGTGGCTCTATTAGTATAGGAGATACCTGAAAACATATCACACTTTTCATCATAGTGCTTTTACCAATGCATAAAATGCATGGAGAAGTCATTTCGAATGACTGGTCCTCAGTGTTGTGAGAACGATGACTGGTTAAAATTTTTGGTGGTTTCTTGTTCAGTCCATAGGCCTACATCATGTGGCAAACCGGTGAGCATGTGGCTCTATTAGTATAGGAGATACCTGAAAACATATCACACTTTTCATCATAGTGCTTTTACCAATGCATAAAATGCATGGAGAAGT